>NC_134768.1:7713984-8022343 GCF_050436995.1 Anticarsia gemmatalis | reverse complement strand
TTCTTGTGAGCCTAGTTGTAAATGTATCTATCTATATAAGTATCTATGTAGAAGTAAGAATATAAGTAGTATTTTTATTGGTTATTTGGTTTCCATAATATGCAATCAAATGACCGTGTGTGAGTGGTCCAATGATATTTATTTATTTACTCACAATATAACGATTTTCACGTTAATCTAATAGAAACCACTAATGACGTTATGCATACATTATAAATGCACTCAAAATACTAAATGCTACTGTCACCTGTCAAACTAATTTATACATAGTTCTAAGTGGTTGCATAAAAATGCATTAGTAGTGCATTTAAATTATTATTCAGTTATGTATTAGTTCCGGACAATCGAATCTGTTTATCGTGAATGCAGATTTTTTAAGTAGCTTTGGCCTGCAATTTTGTCCACGTGGAAAATTCTGCCGGGGTTAAACGTATCTTTCGTGTTAGTCCACTTATCTTTTGTGTTGAATCCAGGTTATACTTAAACTACCTGTGTGTCTCATAGTTGCTTTTGTCAATACTAATTAAATGGTTAATAAATCGATCCATTGACTTGAGTTTGACTCTGGCGGCTATAAATTTTAACGGGACTAAAAACAGCTATTTATTTTTATGTACACGTAGTTACGTAGATCTTCGGAAAATCCGTAGACTATAATACAATGGTTGCTTCCTGCGTAGCGGTCTCAGGTTCTATTCTCGAACAGAACAAAAAATCCTTAATTTTCCGTGTACTTCGCGATAGTATCTCGAACGACCTGAAAATCTCCTTGACCATTATAAATAATTAATTTAGAATTATTTCCACACGGTTATATAAAAAATTAAATGCATGCATACTGCATGTGCACACAATTGGACATGGTCTGATGATTAGCAAAGGATTTAAATAATTACGTCACCTAATACTTTTAACAATATAATTTAAATTCACGAACAGCTATAAAAAGTTTTGCAACAATAACATGTATTTTTTGAAAGACCGATAAACGTAGAAACAATTGACAAACACGGTTTTCTATGTAAAAGTTTAGTTGACACTAACCGCGAATATCTCGTGACTGCTTATTGTTTCGTAACGAGAGCTTAATATTACAAATTCAAACTACATAATCGTTACACGCATGTGATATCGTGGAAGTGAGGGGGTGCGTTATACACCCTCTTACTTCTAGGATCTTACACTCCAAATTTTCCTAGAAACAATGTGGGAGACTGTGCAAAAGAAGCAGCGAACAAAAAATATATTAATTTGTTAAAACACTATTTTACTCGGTCAAGGTTTTAACACAAAAGAAATTAGTGCTTTTTACGTCTACTCGTTTATAATTCTAATGAATATGAAATAGTGTTTTATACCATTGCAGCATTGTCTACATTCTAATATATGCTTTATATTCACGAGTTATGTAATTAAAGAAATTAATAACATTTCGTTTATATGGCAGTTTTCGCAGTGATAGCAGAGATTATTCAAGCATTCACCACTCAAGTGGTTGAAAGTTCGAAACCTAAGTAACATCTATGAATTTTCGATGTTGTTAGTAATAATGATTACTTGCTTTAACGGCTAAGGAAAGCATCGTAAGTCGTCTTAAATCTAATAATTTTTAAACAGTACTTGAAGAAATTCATGTTTTTAACTCGTGGTGACCAGAGGCCCTAGGCCTAACATTTAATTTTCTATTGCTACGTGAGGAGACCGGTACTCTGAAGAGCGATATTAAAAAATAAATTAAAAGGTTTGCATACCCAAAAGGTAAAAACGGGACCCTATTACTAAGACTGCGCTGTCCGCCTGCTTGTCTGTCTGTCAGCTGTATCTCATGAACCGTGATAGCTAGGCAGTATAAAATCTAAAATCTAAATACCATGCGAAGTGCTACCGCCAGCTACCGATCAAATTATATTATCAAACTCGTTGTCAAAACTAGACAAGAAATAAATTACACCAGTCTGGAATCAAACCACATCACCAAGGTTACAACACAAATAAACGACAGCTGTAAATTATAGGTATTTAATACAAAACTATAATTATTACTAGATTAGTGTAATAAGGAAACTAGATGCTAAGAAAACTATAAATTATTTCTGGAACTTTGTATAATAGAATAACAAGAAATGAATATCAAATATATGAAACATTTGTGTTTTTATTTACTTCAATACTTTTGGAAAAGAATAGATACTCATTATTGTCTCTCTCAATCTCGAAATTCGATTTCAGCGGTATAATGATTTCGAACATCATATTTCACCTCCCTGAGTGTACAGCTCGTAACAGGCGGTCCTGTATGACAAGATGTATTGAAGTTTGCAAGGAAGTACGATCATTGTAAACTCCAACAGCCTCATTCACAAGTGGAGTTCCTTGTTATCTGCCTACCTGTAAGGGAAGAAAGCGCCATAATATATAGTGTTTTTATGTATTTCACCTATAATACAAAATCTGAATAAATTAATTAACTATATTACAAGTACCTTACGCATCACTGTGCCTCAAAAAATCAGTTAATGTTATTTTGGTTTAGCAGGGACAGATAAATAGTCGACGGCGAGAGAAACTACTACTGGTTGTACTTTCTGTCCGTTGTTTGTATGTTTGTAAAGTCCCCGCGGCACAAAACAATTTTAAGTGCGGGAGTTGTCTTTTAAAGGGAAGAGAAGAAAAAAAAGACTTCATTTGTCGTAATAATAATATGTAGTTAGTTGTAGATATTCTTCAAAATGTTAACAGCAGTTTTATTCTAGTGAAAGTCCCGTAAACATTTGTAAATATAACAAATTAGCATATAAATACATATGTATGTAATGTACAAACAGCGGATACAATTTACACTACATAACAAACTATTAGTTAGTGTCAAGGTCAAACATGCATACACTATGTCGACCTTGGAATTAAAAGGAAAACAAAATTCTACTAGACCCACCGGTTTGTGTATGTTGCAGGAATATAGCAAAGCTAGTTGTTTGGTTGAAAAACTCGTATTTGTTGTGTGAATTGTCATATTTTCTTTTATATCATTTACTTGTGCACTAATACCAATACTTTAATTAAATGGCGCCCTTACCAATTAAAAAGAGACTTAAATATAGCAGTAACATATATTTATAACAGATTTTTATATCATAAAATGTAGTCTATAGACTATAATAGGAGGCAATGAGATTAGAAGATTCAAACCATAAATGTAAAAATTTCTTTAGCTTTATCGAGAAGATTAATAAAAAGACGCATAAACCATTTTGACTATAAACTCAGACTTCAAATAAACAATTATTTACATACTATATTCAACACATAATCAAGAACTAGTTCAATCCTACATGAGAATAAAAGGATACTGTTATAGGCACTTATATCCAGATTTTAGACACAAAAAAAATCTAAATAAGACATTTTGGATTCGAAACAAACAAGTTCCTTAAACCCAGGTTCTTAATCAAACGTCCTACTCTACACTTTGCCAGTAACATATACGAGTAAGTAGGTATATAGGTATGTGTAACACCGGTTCGGTTTACGTAGGTATAAACAGGTAGAAAGGCAGGTGTCAACTGAGGTCGTTGTCGTTCCGTGTGCGAGTGCGTAAGATTCGCACCTTTGCGAAGTATTCTTTGTTGTGTAGATGGATTGGTACTGACACTAAAGTGTATTATGATAATAAATAAAAGACCTACTTTATGACACAATAAAAATATTTTTTAATGAGATTATTTTAATTGTACTCTCTTTTCAAAACTTCGATTAACAATAGTCAATTCTGAATATTTTAAGATTTTGCTGACGATTTCTTTATTTAATAATTCCAGAGCACAATTTCAACTGTCTATATTTTCATAAAACATCGACATAGGGTTGCTCACAATTTTTTTTTGACTCTAAAAAATTTGTAAAAATCCTCATTTTAGTATTGACTCTACCGAAAACCGGCTAGTAGTCATTTAACTTAGAAAATATCAGGCGAGAAATATTTAGCCTTCCACTATGTTTCGTAAAGTATCCAACAAAATAAATATCAGCAAATCAACTACAATCTACTAATTATACCTGACCAATAAACTTGATAGATTACAAGACAGAACTAAGTTGCTAGTACAGGCAGCAGCAGAAATATCTAATCACTCACATTTTGAGGCGTTGCTTTACGAGCATACTACTTTAATTTTACTTGTATTATAAGGCGAGTGGCGTTGGGCTACTTTATAATCAGAAAACTGCAGTCATTTCACAATTTTCAGTGATGAAAATGAAGTAAGACAAAAATTTGTTTACATAACTAGGACTATAACGACATCCCGATCCATACCAAACTGTAACAAAAACGAATATAGGCTTCCCTTTTTTAAGATTTAACCTCTAACCCCCGGTTTCTGAGGTACATTTAGCGGGATTTAGGTAGTTTATCTATTCAAAAGCGTTTAAACTCATATAGAAAACCGGGGGTAGGAAGCCTAGTAGGCACGACCAGAGCCGCGAAAGTCTACCAGTAGTTACATATTTTTGTTTACAACTGTACTTAGCAGTAAAGTCAATAAACGTTCTCTGCCCGCCTCCTATGTCGCAAGCGTGAAGGCTGCTCTACCGTCCCTTGCGAAACAGCTCCCTTTATGTACACATTTTCCCCTCACATAAAGAAAAATTTAGTTTCAATGACATGATCTTGTTAGACCTATGATTGTTTGGTTTGTATGCAAGTAAACGTTATTTATAAAATTGGGGTTAGCAGACATACATATGTAAGTTAAGGTGACCGCTGAGATTCTGTAATCGTTTTGGGATTTCCTCAAAGATTTTAGAATTGAAATACCAATCAATGCATGTAACTCTTTTAGTTTTGAAAGATTAACTAACTTATGTACCCACAGCATAATTAAGGGGTCGTTCATGAATCACGTTAAGCCTGAAAGACGGGCTGCTAAAAAACTTACGTGATTTTGAGTAAGAAAGAGGGAGTTCGCCTAAAAATGTAAACTTCTCCCGAAAAATCCATAATTTTACAGCTTCTAAAGTTCGTAGGTGATTATTCACTGACTTCAAAGTTTTGATAAAATTCGCTAGAACGGTACCGGCGACAAACACAATCTAGTTAAAATATAACCTCTTGGTAATTACGTTTACAATGTAAATCATGGCCGTCAAACGGTTAGGTAATCGGTTACTGACCTACCGTAACGCGTGCGACCGTGGAGTCGACACACGACTCATAAATTACTAGCCTAGTTGCGCACGCGGCGATGTCTATAGTCTAAGTTAGTAGACAGCATTGTATAATATTAGGTAGGGGAAAAAATCTTTTCGCATTATAGTTTGTATGAACTTGTAATAAAATCTCTTTGGCTTCAAGAATCACAAATGAGTACACAGCTCATTGGGTTTCTTTCAGTGAGTTCGTGAAAAGACTTTTTCCCCGACCTATGTTAGTCTCCCAGCTGGTGAAGGTACACAAAATATATAATTTAGAACATCAGTGACGATCTTATGCAGCAGTGGTCAAAGATCTTTGAAAATGATAGCCGGGGCTCACAATTTATATGCAAAAACTCAGAGATCGATGCGGCCGTTTTTGCTTGAAAAAGAGCTCCTAATTCCGCCATTATTATTAATTCGATTAGATAATTACTTTTAATCACGAAAAAAAACGTTACTGATGACAAGGAAAGGGTTATTTTAATAATTGATAATAAAAACATTTAAAAACTCTATAAAAACGGTTAATTGTGTTCTTGACATTGTGTGGTTAAAATAACAATTGCAAAGTTAATTGATAAGTAAACATAAAATAATAACTATCCTCCAAAAGAAAACAATAAAATTACGAATATTTAAATTTTCTCCTTAATGAGGTCGTTTGAATTATGTTTAATTATCATTTAGAGCCTCAGTTCAAAAAAGTGTTTTCTTTCAATCTTTAGAGGTAGGCAGACCTAACCAAAATTAATCAAGCTGTTAACAAAAGTTCTAAAAAGTTCTATTTGTTTAGTATTTCCCCAAAAAGTATAGACTAACCCCCGAATTTGGGAGAAATAGCTGAATGCGATGCGAAGCATATGTAATTCTTATGTATTTACAAAGAACGTCAAATCTCTTCTCCTTTAACGGTCGTCCAAGCTTCTATAAGTTTAGAAAAAACATATTGCTAAAATTCTTCGTCATCTATCTTTATGCTTAGTTATATAAAAAGCAGCAGTTGAATCATGAGAACTTAACAGATAAACATACATTTACATTATTAGCCAACAAACGCACAGACTAACAACTCTTTTATACTTAACACATTCTATTCCACTCACGTCTATGTTCCGATGAGCAGAGACCTCTATTTGGTTGCCCAACTGGGTCAGGTTCAAACTGACTTGAGTCTGAGGTCTGTTATCAAATAATATGTAATTAACACTCAACCTTGAGTGCTACTCTTAGTTGAGAGTCGTTTTTTTTTCAGTTTATTTTGCTATTGCTGTTCTTTTGGCTGTAGTTTAAAAGATAATTGAAAATTAATTAGGTTTTTTTTAACCCATGACAGTCCCACGGCTGGGTATGGTTCTACTCCCGAACAAGGGAAGGGTTAGGCTTTGTTTCCATCACGCTAGCCAAGTGCAAGTTAGGAACTTGGCATACTCACCTCATTTTGGAATTTATTGTGTTACAGTTTAGTTACTCACAAATTTGGGCTGGATAATTTATTAAGAACTAAGATTCTATTTTGAAAAATGTCGAAAATTTTCGACAGTAGATTTTACAAATATTTAACGCCGGTAACGATTTGCTAGAATCAAATATTTACTTATTTATCTAGGCAGGCCCTAATAGACTCTAGAATTGGCAATACAGGCTATAAAACCAGCTTTAAAAGCTAAGTATGTCGTTCGTGCTGAACGCATAAAACAAACTAAGTGCCGACCAATAAAACTGAAATACCTGTTATTAAAATATCAATGAAATACTACCTACTTGCCGACAATGTTAACAGAAATAAATAGGTACCTTACTTAATTGAATGCGAAGTACCCAAGCCGCACTTGGCCAGCGTGGTGGACTCGAGACCTAACCTCTCCCTCGTTTGGGAGGAGATCCTTGTTCAGTAAAGGGTAAAAAAAAAAATGGTGGTTATTCTATGTTAACACATGATAAGTTTATAGAGGGGTCAATCATGTATATAAAACCTTTAAAAGAAACAATTGGGGGTTGTTAAGTATTGGATTCTAATACCGTTTTTTGAGAGAACATGCAAACAGACAGTTGCATGATTCATTTACATTTTACACCGGTTTCTGAGTACATTTAGCGGTCGTTTATTTATTCAATAGCGTTTTTTTTGTATGAGTTTTGATGCTATTGAATAGATAAACTACCGTTAAATGTACCCCAGAAACCGGGGATAATTAACTACTGAATATATTTTGCTGAAAAATAGGTTTTCGAGCAACTTTATGAATACTTTTCATCGCATAAAATGTCTCGGATTTCTTGTTTTAAGATCATTGTAATATTGAAATAGTTTCTTGGAAGAATCAATAGTGCACGCCAACGTTACTTAACAAAGTTCATTTAAGGACAAAATGGATATAATTATGCCTTTATAGGTACTAAAGGTTTTATTGTTTTGTATATTTATGGCTTTAGACCTTAATTTTTTGGCTATAATTAATTTTAATTATGTTTATCATTCAATATAGTACCTTTTTACCCGTGATATTTATCCAAATGTATTCTATAGAATCATTTTTTTTAATATACTTAAACACGAACATAATTTTTGTATGAAATACAACAGCGTTTTATCATTTACTATGTTAATTCACCAAACTTTTGGCTATTTCTAGTTATTTTGTCGTGTGAACGACTTATCATAATCCATACTAATATTTTAAATGCGAAAGTAACTCTGTCTGTCTGTCTGTCTGTTACTCAATCACGCCTAACCTACTGAACCAATTTGCATGAAATTTGGTATGGAGATATTTTGATACCCGAGAACGGACATAGGCTACTTGTTATCCCAGGAAAATGACACATTCCCAAGGAAAAGTTTAGGTGGCGGACGAAATCGCGGGTAGAAGCTAGTATATCATATATTACACTTATCATACATAATATATTTACAATTGGGCTTCTAATGATACTATAATGTAAATTAGAAAACGCAAAGAGGTAAAGCTAAATGATGCTTATTTAAAAGTGGTGAACAGTCTAAGTAAATAAATAAATATACTTGCTGCGTAACTAGTGCCATCTATAACACGGTCATCGTTTCAATTACATTTCCGATCATCTTCTGAATACTAATAAGGTTTTCATTGAGTAAATCTTAATTAATTCTGAATTGGTCAAGTACGAATAGACGGATGAGAATTTATTACAGCATTGTTCCTTTTGCCTGTTATTATTCAAATTACATCAATTAATTATATTTTAATTTTCTTTGAATGATGATGATTGTTATTGTAATGTCCTTTCGAATTTTACTTAACTGAGTCATGCGGCTCTGCTTGCCTCCCAACTTTCATCTCCTAATACAATCACTAAAGGATCGATATTTGAGACATATCTTCGCTTGCGGATTATCAATCGGTTCGTTCGTTTACCCTAACAAAGGAACATACAGATTGACACACGGGCATTCGTTATTAACAATGCTTTTATTATGGAATTGATTTTGAGTAATTTTGACCAAGACTTCGGCTAAGATCAAAGATTTAAGTGTAAATAATATCAACAATAATATGCTTGAGTGTAAATTCAGTTTACAAACTATTTGTGTGTCTTTCATAAGAATGTTTCTTTCAATTTACCATTAGTTCGTGAAGAACTGCAATAATGTTTCTTTAGTAAATATTTTTTCTTGATAACTCGTCTTCTCAGCTGGTGATTTCAATTCAAGTAAGCGTGGTATTTGTAAATCAATTATTCCTAGAACATCGTTTGCTGTTACGTCATCGGGTCACGCAAGCTCTACTGACCGACTAAGATACGTGAGAATAATCTTTTCAAACACGAGCAAAATATGCTAAAACTACGGTGGTAACTACTTCATTAACGGTTTTCGGAAGTTGGTGATATAGACTTGTAAGTGTGAGCCCGCAATGTATCGTGAATAAAGCGAACAAATTGTTGTCAAATTCGTTGCTTTTTTCAGTGAATTTAAATGATTTTATTTTTGAAGGCTAAGACGTAGATTTCATAAAAATTAAAAACAAAAAAATGTACGTGTGATTTTACAACTTGTAGACATTTAATTTTGTTTTTCTATTTTGCATTTTGCAATTAATAATAATAATTTTCCTCTTATTAGTTCAAGCTCTTTTAAATAACTCTAGTTTTACTTAAGTAAAGGAAACAGGCTCCAAATTAGTTAGAACTTAGTTTTTTTTCTGTTTTACAATCTCTCATTCGACTTTTCACAACTTTTCCCGACATCTATTGTTTTCTTACTCATTCCCATTTAATATTCATTCTTTTCCCTTTCGTCCCACATAAACGATTTCTATTCCAGTTACTACTTTATCGAGAGCATAATAAACCGATCAAGTAAATATGCACTACTAATACGTTTATAATCGCACTGATGTAATATACTTGCATCGTAACATCATGCCATCAAAACGAATAAAATTATTCCATTAGTGCGTATTTCCTCATATTTGTTTAATAAAGAGATTTGCAAACTGGCTTGCACCCTCAGTATGACTTGCGTTTTGAGATAAATAATCTATTGAAGTGCCGGAAATGGTAATGTGTTCCTATATTAAACTACAAAGTAAGCCTACTCCGGTTCTTCGAAAGAACATGCAGAATTAGACCTTAATTAATTTATTATTTACAACTTACATCTAACATTACAGGTAAACCCAAAGCGATAGTGAAAGTGAGATAGTGCGCTTCATAATCTTTCTAAAAACAAAAAAATAAATAATAAACACCAAAGAAAAACACAAATAAACATTTAACTTACTTATTTACACTTTGCTACTATTTATTTGGTTTTTGTCTACGCATAAGTGACGGGCAGTATGAGATAAGCTTACTACTACTAAATAATACTATATGGTTGAAAACATGATAATTTTCTTAAACTTACAGGGTGATTTTTATTCCCTGCATTAATATTATGTTTTAGTTTTATATAAAGCAGGCTCCTTCTACTTTGTGCAATGGTTGTAACGTTTTAAAGAACTGTTGCCGAGCCATGGAAACGATTAGTCAGCATTTTTTTCAGACAAAATCAGTGGATGACAGCAGTAGGTATCAAAAAACCATCGCTGAATTCTCCAAAAGTTAGACATTCCTCAATTCTCTCTGTAATCTTACTCTATAATAATTATTAACAAAATCCTTATAATTCTAAATTAAAGTAATGAAACTTGAACTGAATAAGTTAATTTGTTTTGTTGCAAACAGCCTTCAAGCATTGTATAGCGTTATATTATACAATTAATCATCACATGTTTTACTGTAAACTAATTCTTATGAAAACGGACATAATTGTGTATGTTTCGTGAGTGTGCTTTGTTTCGAGATAATAAGTCTATATTTAACTAGATTTTGATATAAATGATTATTGATTCAATCATTAAAATTATGAACATCTAGACTACAATGTTGTTGTTGTTTGTTTGTTTGTCGTATGGTTAGTGGTCAACCTAGTGTCAAAGTTCAAGCCGCCCGAGAGGCCTTTGACGTGGCTTAACGACAGTTATCTTAGTAGACAACAACCGGGACCGACTTTTATCGTGCCCTCCGAAGCACGGAGACGCCCAGTTCAAATACCACTATGCGGTCACCCATCTATGGAATGACCGCGCCAATGGTTGCTTCACTCACAGATCGTTTTTCCGACCGGTGAGCGCAGCTGGCTATGGACTACAATAAATATGCTAGGTTTACAGTACACGACTCGTTTCACCGTTAACCCGTCCCTGTCATTGCCATGCCAGTCCTCCAGTCGTTTTAACTGTCATCAACATCTCACATTAAATTTCCATGAACTAAAAGTGGTGATCGAAGGGTTTCTACGATTCCTATTACCCGTAATCACCATCAGAATTGTTTCACCAATATTCGTCACGAAGGTGACACGTCTATACCAAACGGTCCTAGCTACGCAGAAAGGACCCAATCCACACTGCCACCACAATGGAGTCAAGGCATGTTATCATTCTCCTGAGGGTAAATTTTGACACTCTTCATACTGTGGGTTGAGTCGAGGTGGTAGGAAAACTAGTTTCCATGTACATTTTAAATATAGGGATTTCACTACATCATAGATTTGACCCTCAGGAGAATGATTGCCAAGCATACCTAGCTCCACTGCGGCCAAAGTGGGGCCTTTCTGCTCAGCTACGTCCAACGTAAGAAAGATTTGTCGTACACGGAAACTTATATTTATGCTCATTAAGAACTACTTTGGGTAGTTCTTTATATGCTTTAAAACGTAAAAGTGTTCAATAGATTCGGATTCAAAATTATCAATAGCAATAAACAATAGGTATAAATAAAGCTATTTTTAACGGGTACGCTATTTATATCGCAACATTCATAATACATTATCTTGTAACTAAGACAACAACCTCACGTAATTCATAATTCACGGTTTGTATAATAACAGTTAATAAATAGCTGAGCACTAATATGTACCTTTAAGTAATTATGTCCTTCGTTTAACTAAGTGGCTCAAGGCACATCGAGATTAAGACTTAATTGTTGCAGGCATTTTTGCTAGAATTATGAGATATTAAGTATAATTTATGACTTCAAGGGCCAGTCAAGCGTCAGATTAATTATCTCCTGAATAAAGTGCCAAAATGTGCGTAAATACTTAAAACTGCTGTCAAAATTCCGCTTCTAATGGATATTTAGACGAAGTAAAACTTAGCCTAGATCTTTTTACGGAGCCACATATAAAATTTTGCATATTTATTTATTACTAGCTGACCCGCGCAACTTCGCTTGCGTCACTTAAGATAATCATAATTTTCCCCGTTTTTGTAACATTTTTCACTGTTACTCTGCTCCTATTGGTCGTAGCGTGATGATGTATAGCCTATAGCCTTCCTCGATAAATGGGCTATCTAACACTGAAAGAATTTTTCAAATCGGACCAGCAGTTCCCGAGATTAGCGCGTTCAAACAAACAAACAAACAAACTCTTCAGCTTTATAATATTATAAATATATAAATATAAATATATAGTATATATATAGTATAGAATCACAACTAGAGGATGCGTTTATTTATAAATTCTGGAGCTTAAAAGTAAAACAAGCCTTTTCAGACACTGTCATTTACTTAACGTAAACATTTCAAAATCGTAACGTTTTCTTTAATATGTTATCTAACAACAGAAAAATCGGCCCTGATTTAAGTTAAATAATTAGGTATCGGTTATGGTATCGTAAAAATTATTCGACGATGAACAATATTGAAATCATAAATTATAGAAACAAAGTCCCAATAGCGGTATCTAGCGACAGTTACAGTAAAACTATCACTAATTGATCAATTACATAAAGTATAAAATGTAAATATTTCACAGAAGACTATTGATCTCGCGGGCTGCTATTAAAATCTGTTAAGATATTGTCTGTACAGTAATTAATAGACAATCTAGACGTAATTGTTTTATGAATAATCAATACTGGGGCACGAATACATTGTTTTTCATTATTTACGATTATTTTCCGCGCAATGTTGTGAGTTATCGTGACTAGACGAACTTGGTAAAATAGTTCCTAACTTTTAAACTTTCGTATTCCATAGTATTTATAATGTAGTTAGTTTTAAGGTTTACCCAAAGTTTCGGAAATAAGAGATCAGTCAGCCCGTGAGGTCACTTGATGATATTTTCGCATTGCAAGTGTTTTATAATATTACATAGCATGTTATAAGGTGTAGGCAGAGGTGCATAAAATACACACACATTTCGCCATTGAAATGGTGAATGGTTGCCAATTACTGAGCACGTTTCAAAGCTGCGGGCTACTATCGAGAACTATTTAAATAGACTTATAGTACTTTGCCCGACCCAAATGGAACCTGGGACTAGTAGTTAAAAAAACATAGCAAAAATGCAGCAGTCCTAAGTCAATGACTCAATGAACAAAACAAAATGCTGCAAATATCTTTTATTTCATCTTCATAACAAATCGTAGTTAAATGCAACAATCTAGTAAGAAAATGCGCCACGTCATTGGTTCATTGCCACGGCACCTAGAAGATTACCCTCATTTTTTACTTCAAGACATCTAACTCTGTTACGCGTTACTTGTTTACGAGAGAAAATCTGGTTTAAGAAACTTGCCTTTCTAAGCAGAATTTCAAAATTGATAGCTTGAAAATCCTTGCCACAATAGAAAAAAACATCACAGGAATGACAATCTGTTAATCCAAGCGAGAGAGTCAATAAGAACGTTTGCGAAAAGACCTACATACAGGGGATTTTATCATTCAATTATAAGTGATGCTCGAAAGTATTTTTGTCGATACACGTCAAAGACAGCATAATATTCCTTGTTGCAGAACAGGAATTCTTTTTTCTTTCCTTTCGAAGCCGAGTTTGTAGCCTATGAATAGGTCTGGAGTTTTATATTTTATGTTTGTATTGTTTCAGTAAAGATGGGTTCGTTGCCGCGTGTGTCTGTGGTGAGCGGTCCTCGCAGTCTGGTACCGACGGCACCGCTGACAAAACACCTGGCTAGACTGGCCAATAGTGAGAACACAGCGCTGGTTTATGCTGGTAAGTGCAAAAGAAACTGAGTGAACTTTTACTATAAAATTAAATTATTTCTCCTAAAATCTACCTTTAATAAAGTACTGACTTGTGTAAAAGAAGTGTGTTTAGCTCCCTGAAATCTGAAAAAAGGTAATTCCAAAATGCTTGCAAACATATAAATCAATGTCACTAAAGAACACATGAAATTGTACCAAACGCTCAAAGCGTTTTTCTTTTAGAAAAGTGGTGTATACAAAATCACATATTTTACCACTGTCGAATACCGACAACCGGCTCGCTATCGAAAACAGCTATAGAAAAGCTTGATAATCGGTTTAGCGAATGAACTAAATTGAACTATTTTGGCAGTACATTTTAAATGTCAGACTCTCGATACTCAGTACCGAAAGCAGAGAATCACGCTACTGGATATGATTAGTAAAGAGAATATCATTAGACATTTGGATCACGGCATAGATATGAATGAGCAATTGACTCTATTTCAAACCGGGTCGTTCATGTCCTATGATTGCATGTTGCTCTGCACAATTACTCTGTTCTCACATAAAATTACCATGGACAGTGTAGCTGTGATTATTCACTTATTTACCCTCGTTGTTCAATTGAAATTATCGTAGTTGTAAACTAATTGATATTTTTATTACGTGATGATTGTTGATTATGCATTGTTTTTTTTCTAATTTGATTGTCAACAGTGTCAGCAAGTTTGTTGCTTCTATATTCTGTAGAGTATCTGCTAGATAAGTCTTTGGTTTCTTAACTAGCATATTGACATCAAATCACGCCTTTTCTTATGAAGACAGACAGACACCAAAGAATTTCACACACATTTCACGCTACTTTTGTTTCATTAATTTTTATAGATATTGTTTTACGTTACTTAAGAGCAACCATAGATGTACAAAAAAATATTCCTTCTCTTTTTTTTTAAGCCGGCTACAATGATATAATCGAAATCTAATGACCACTTGTTGAATTGGAACTTTGGACCTTCGTAACACAATTTTGAAACAGTTATCCTTACATCTACAACAAAGAATTGTACTAAAACGTGGGAGATTTGTGAAAAAATTCAATATCAAGGATGTTATTTATTTTTCAGATGAAACAAGTAGCGTTTGTGTGACGTATAACGAGCTGGCCGCTCGCACCAATGCGCTGGCTAGAGCTATAACTTCACGCGCACGACCAAGCGGCACCAACAGAGATGGAGACTATGTGATTGCTGTGTGTATGCAACCGACACACAAGTAAGTTATACTTAAGTATTATACATTCAGGCATGTATTTCGTTAAATTTGATCGGAATTAACGTATATTTTTTTTTGTCTTTTTAAAAGACAACACCCGCACTAAGAATTGCTCTTGTGTCGCGGGGACTTTTACAAACATATAAACGGACACAAAACACAACCAGACACGAAAAAATTATTTGTGGATCGCACAAATAACGACAACTGAGCAAAAAAATGTTTTAATCACCCTGGTAGATTCTAAATATAAGAAAATATACAAATAGGAAACGCGCCTATCTATTATACGCCATAAGCCATTTAATCTCTGCATCACCCCAAGGTAGACTGGCAGAAAATGCCTTAGGCATTAAGTCCGCCTTTATACAAATTGTATAAGAAGTTTAAATAAATAAATAAATAAATAAGCCGTACGCCACATTGAATACGTCCGAACTTTAACTGTGAATTAATAATAATGTTGTATTTTCAGTACAATTATGACACTCCTCGCGACGTGGAAGGCAGGAGCGGCCTACGTGCCCATGGAGCCGAGCTTCCCTCAAGCTAGGATCTCACACATCTTGAAAGACGCTGAGCCGGCTCTTATCATTTACGATGATACAGGTAAGAAACAAAATACTGTAGTTGTTCAATAGAAGTCCACCAACTCAAACGAATTCTCTAAATTCTTATGTTTGAAATTGCCTCTAGTATAATACCATATAAATGTACCAGTAAAGTATGGAAAAATTGCAGATTTGATGGCAAAATAAATTTGAAAATATAATGTTATAACAATATAAATAAATAAATATTTCATTTAAGTAATTATTTAATAGTATATGACAAACACGATTTAAAAATTTACCCCAATATTACTCAAAATCCTAAGACAATAACATAAAGATCGACATAATATTAATAAAAATAACTTCTTCACGACTATACTTTCACATTCAACAATAGATATTACAATTGCCTTTCAGCAAATCCCGGTATGTTCTCCGCGAGTGGCGTTCCTGCTGTATCTTTCGAGGAATTATCCCATGAAGCAAGCGGAATATCAGCTGAGAACATTCAAGATGGAGAAGTGTTGTCCGTCTCTAGAAACGATAGCATTGCTATTGTGTTGTATACTTCTGGAAGCACTGGGGTACCTAAAGGTATGTAGATGATGAAGTAAATGTTTTGTTAATGCTTTTGGGACATTATCTTAAGTAAATTATTGATGTCAATAAGTATGCAGGGCCATAATTATAACGATCAATAGTTTATTATCGTCGACAACTTTTGTTAAATGAAAATTACTCGTATTGTACTGTTGACATAAAACGTCGACTGTGAACAAACTCTGCTTAATAATTAGCTTCTACGCTAAATTCTAAGAATATTTATATCACATAGTCATACCTTCTATGGCTTTATTTAAACTATAAATCGACGGCCTCCGTAACGTAATGGTTAGTTGGTCCCCACACTATCAGTGCGTCGGGAAGTCGGTTCGATTCCCACAAGAAACAAATACTTGTCCGAACCAGAATTAGTTGCTTCGGGTAAAAAAAAAAACTTCTACAGAAAACAAATAGTGACAATGGCTATCATTTTTTTTCGCAGGTGTTCGTCTCCCCTACTCAGCGATCTGCAACCGTCTCTGGTGGCAGTTCCATACCTTCCCTTACGCAGACACCGAGACCAACTGTGTATGGAAGACAGCTCTCACCTTCGTGGACTCAGTCTGTGAGATATGGGGACCACTGCTCCATGGCAGGACTCTGTGGATCCTGTCCAGAGAGACTATTAGGGACCCGCAGAAACTTGTGAAGCTTTTGAGTGAGAATCAGGTAAGAATCATGACTTTTGAAATTGTCGAATGTACCTTGAATCATGACTTTTGAAACAATTTCTATACATTTTTATTTAAGAATAGAATTTCCTGTGGAAAGATTTTCTACCACTATCGAATATTGAAAAAAAATCTCATGTCTTTTAGTGTATTTCGTAAGACCTACTTCTTCAACTAATTTTACATGTCCGAAACGTAGTACTCAAAATTGACAAAAGAAAATAGCTCTACTGATATTTGCTAACAAAATGAAACTCATATTTGGTGGCGCCGATATTTATTGAAGTCATATATTTTGGGACTAAAATAATCCCGAAATACTTAATGTAAATCTCCTAAAATACACTACACACTATCATAACATAAGAAACTAACAACAATAAAAATTTTCTTTTCAGATCCAACGACTAGTCCTAGTCCCGACCCTCCTTCGTTCCATCCTCATGTACCTCTCCCTCAAGCCCTCCGAAAGACCTCTCCAGCACCTCAAACTATGGGTCTGTTCCGGAGAGACCCTCAGCAAGGACTTAGCTGCTCAGTTCTTCAAGTATTTCGGAGACCACAACGGGTACAAGCTGGCTAACTTCTATGGCAGTACGGAGGTGATGGGAGATGTGACTTATTATGTGTTGGAGAAGACCAGCCAATTAGATATTCATCCTACTGTACCTATTGGTAAGTTTTCATGTATTATAGTGTGTTTAGCAGAGATTTTAGCCACTTATAGTTACATACTATAGATAAAATGTCAGAAAAATTTACTACCTACCTGCGAGTGAAGTTACCCGTTGTCGTTTTTAGACTTTTATAAAAAATATATTTGGTGATTATTTAGTAAGTGTTATATTATGTAAAGTTTACAAAGCTTTTCGTAAAATCAACTTAGATTTTTCGATTCCTGCCAATAAATTACCTATTTTCATACAAACAGATTCAAAGCACCTAGATTACATTTTAATTATTTTCATGGACAGACATTGAATGTAAAAAGAAAAAAAGTGTAATAAAAAGTCATAAATCATTCAAAGGCAAATTTTAAAACCTTATTTCGTGTACGCAGGTGCTCCCCTAGACAACTGTGCAGTGTACCTTCTGGACGAGGAGATGAACCCAGCCCGGGAGTCAGAGCCGGGCGAAGTGTGGGTGTCTGGATGTAACCTGGCAGCGGGGTACGTGGGCGGACAGGGTGCCGACAAGTTTGTGGATAATCCTCATGCTGCACACCCAGGTAAATACCAGAATTGACTTTTTGTGATAGGGTAATTTTTAATGAAGCTATAATTGAGCAAGGGGTGAGAAATTACGAAAATAAACAATCGCAAGACCACATTAAAAAGTTGCTTTTTCATTTATGTGGCAATGTCAGAACGAATAGCTGAAAATTGATTAAAATACATAATAAACAATTAGTTAGCTTAGTATTTAGTATTCTTTTAATGTACTACCAATAAATTAAAGTTGAAATCTTTTCACTTTGCAAAAACCAGAAACACTGTAATAAGATTGTTCTTTGAGAAGAAGATTATAAAAACGTAAGCTTAAAAAAAAACGATTTCTGAAATCTAGCACCTCAAAATATTTAACCAACCTTTTAAAAAATACTGTCGAATTGAGAACCTCCTCCTTTTTTGGAATCGGATAAAAATACAGCTTACCTATTTATTTTGTCTCCAGACTTCGGTCGTCTGTACCGTACGGGAGACTTCGGCGTGCTGCAGAAGGGAATGGTCCTGTTCGCGGGACGGACTGACTCTCAGGTCAAGATTAGAGGTCACAGGGTCGACCTGCAGGAGGTGGACCGAGCTGTCAACAGCATTAAGGGAGTTGATAAGTGTAAGCATTATATACATACGAACGTAAAATCATGTCTTTTTCCAATAAGCCTTTGTAGAGACCCGAGAGCATTATTATATCTGCCCTAATATTAAGACCTGAATATGGTTGATGACTGCCCAAAAAATTACTATATCAGTGGCAAATGATATAATTCAAGCAATTACTTTAAAGATAGAAACATTTCATAAAAAAATGGGTTCAATGATTCAAACAATAAATTCATTTTATAGCCAACATATTAAAAGTTCAAAAGTGATATTGCTATCAAAATTCTTGTAGGAGTTTTGCAACGAATACGAAAATATCGAACAGACGATTTAAATTCCATATTATTGCATTATTTCTAAAGTATTTATTTCCCAACAGGCGTAGTCCTCTGCTACGGTCTGGAGCGTGGAAACCCAGAAATCCTGTCATTCGTGACCCTGGACCCGGCAGCCAGGACATCAGCTCACCACGTTGAGGCTCAACTTAAGAACTGCCTTACACACTACATGATCCCGCAGGTAAGCAACAGTTACGTTTCAAAAAATTATTCTGTTAGGACCTTTCCATGATTTCTGGATAAGTGTTTATTTTATAATTTAAGCTGTTGTCCACCACCGATCCGTATAAGAGGGAACTTGAAAACCATGATAGTGGCTGAGCAAAAATCATTCTAGAGAAAATAGGAATACAACATCCTTTTAAAAATCCTCTCGTAGTTCTCTAGTTTTCATTCTACAATGTTTATTTTCAGGTGATTGAAATCGAAACTGTTCCGCTTTTGGTGAACGGAAAGGTTGACAGACAGGCGCTGCTTAAAATGTATGAAAACACCAATAATAATGGTAAGTTTACACTCGAACATACTAAAGTTGGTCTATTTAATCATTAAAATAGGAACAATTATTCAATCTTATATTTTTTTCGACTACCTACCTACAATATGTCGTGCTGAAGTAACAGAAATAAGTTATTTTGCTCGAAAATCCATCTCTCGCAGTCACTACATATAACAATTTGCAAGCCAATATTTCGAAGTACAACAAATTACTCCTGTTTTTCTTGCAGATGACTCCGAGATTCCTCTAGATCTGGACTATTCCTCCGTAAAGCCTGAAGACATGGCGGCCGCTAAGGTTCTGTTCGAGACTGTAGGAGAGGTCCTCGGGAGGGCCGCGCGGGGAGCTATCTCCGTGAGGGCTGGCTTCTACGAGCTCGGAGGGAACTCACTCAACTCCATCTATACCATTACTCGGTTGAGGGACCAGGGATATTATATTGGTAAGTTAAAATGGTGATTAGTTGTTTTTACCCAAATGTGTAGACAGACTTGTACAAAAGAAAAATTTTTTTCATAGTTATGTTTACGAAAATACTTTATGCTTAGAACTCAAGCTGTAAATTTCAATTTGAAACAAAAAAATCTGATGAATTTAGAAAACATGTACTCAAATATCAAACTCATGTAGTATTAAATGCGTATAGGGCTTGGTTTAAAAAGACTAGCATAGTTATGACTTGACATAAGGACTCCGCGCGGCTTGAAGAACTTTGACACTAGGTTAACCACTAACCATACGACGAATTAAATAATTCAAACGAATGTTACAATAACAGCACAGACAAAAAACAAACATTATTATGCGAGTAGGACCGCTTCTAAAATAAAAGAAAGCTTGATAATAATTCAAAATAAATGTTTTTCTACAGAGATCAGTGACTTCCTCGGCGCCGCTAACTTGGGCGAGGTGCTGTCACACATGAGCACAGATCCCAACTCCAGCTCAGATGAAGACGAGCCGCAGTTCACCGCTGAGCCACTCGCTGATGAACACAAAGACAAAGTTATTGAGTAAGTACACCTATCAGTACAGTAATCAGTCAGCCTTGTTCATTTAGGTATCATGGATTGACAACAAAGTGACTAAATTATTGAATCATTCGGATTTGTATTTTGATTTGAAATCAGACAAAACTGCTTAATTTCGTCATTGAATGTATGACGTCAAAAACCAATTTGAGACTAATATCAACTAATGGAATAATTAGTCGCAGTGGATTATACAAAAGAAAGAAACAGTACCACATAATAAGTAGCAAGCCTATTGCAATATATTGATATACAATTATGCAGGAAAAAATGATCAAACATTTTAGGAACCACAAAAAACACGTGCATTATATTACAATGGGCCAAAATATAATGTTTTCGTCTCCTCCAGGATGATAGTATCATCGTTCTACAACAAGGCGGAGTTGGAGCAGTTCTTGAAGCATGAGATCGACATCAAGGACTACGCGGGACTCATCAGTGAGACCTGGCTCGCGTTACTTGAAGCTCGTCTCAGTGTTGTACTCAAAGATGGTGAGATAGTGTTCTATGATCATATATATCTTATGTTATGTAATTTTAATCATATCTAAAAACATTTCCTTTTTTGTTGCATTATCTTTATATGAGCATGAATAAATCTAGAACCTTCACATAACTTTCTATCTTCTTGTTGATTCAGAGATTGTCTATACAAAGCAGTTGCTTATTCTTTGCTTTCATTTTGTGTTATATTGGATCCATTGTCGTGATTTATTTAAAAGACCTCTGACCCAAAATAACACGTAGCGCCTACAGTTTGTCGCCAGACCTTCCTCGGTCGTGTCTTTACAGAGGCAGGGTTAAGCCACTGATAATGATTAAGTTGATTGTTACGAAATTTTAGAGAGGACATATGTATATGTCCTTCACGCCTGTTATACCAGAAGATGCAGGCAGATGCGAAAATACACCCAAGTTGAGCCATAACTATATATTCATATTCTTGATATTGTTCTGTTTTCTACAGAGTCATCATCTCCAGTAGCAGTAGCGCTGAACTTCGACGCTCGCGCGGAGCCCGACGTGGACGTCGCACAGTTCGGCGGACTCATGAAGATCATGATGTTCCTCGAGTTCGTGGAGGGATCTGTGAGGGACTCCATGCTGCCTCCTGGCACCGGTATGTATTATCAATAACTTTAGGCGTGTTCTAAAAGTGTTCTGAATTTTGCATCATAAAAGTAATAAAGATTGAGCCACTTTTGCTTTGTGTTAACATTCTGGTGCCTGATTACTTTTTTCCACTAGCAAAAGCTGGTATAATCTGTTGAAGACTACGTCTGCAAGACCTTAACATTCCTAAATACAAGTACCTATGCTATATAGCAGTCGAAGAATACAAAAGAGTTTAACTTAACACTCATAGTTATATGCAAAAAACTCTCTTGATAACGATATACATCAGTGTTAAAGACTATGTTTTTGGAAAATAGAAAAACCTACTTCTGAGTACTAAAATATTTACCAATTAAGTTATTTCTTATTCTCATCAGATCTGTGCATCACAATTCATTTAAAAATCTTTATAAACCTCTTAATTTTTTTATCCCAGGCACAGTCCTCCACTCGTTCATGATGGCGACAGCGGAGCACCTGTCTCCCCGCGACAACGTGGCCGCCATCAGAGCGCTGGAGAACGCCACCATGAACATCGCCTCTGAACGAGGGTTCAAGGGAGTCTTTACTACCAACACCAGCCCACTGACACAGGTACGTGTTCTTTTAAAAAAATAGCATAAGAAATACTATGGACCTTTTAGAAGAAGGGATCTGGAGTGATGGTTTTAAATATATGGTTAAACAAAAATGTGATTTTCTTGTTTGAGCAAAATTGCAGCTTTTTAACCGCTTGTGGTTTGATAGGTATAGTTTGTGGCCGGGCAAAATGCTTGGCTACTGCAATTTCTCTGGGAATGTTCTTAAAAAGGAATGGGGATTTCGGTGACAAGACCGATATATGGCAATAAATTTGCCCCCAATTAAATAGAACTCATTTATAAAAGGTTGGCAAGGAAAATAATAAGCGTATTTTAATAAATTATTCAAAAGGTATGGCTTAAACTTTTTTTTTATAAACCAAAAGGATTACGAAATTGCTAGTTTTCAAATATTTTATCCATTTTGGATACGCGATGTTGACTCCATATTTTTTCCTTCTGCAGCAACTAGGCACAGACGTGCTCGGCTACAAGACCCTACTAGACTATCAGATCAACCAGTACGTGGACCCCTCAGGGGAGAGGATCTTCGGCAAGGCGCCCGACGACATGAGAGCCATCGTCTGTTGGAAGCCACTTGAATAGACCTGTGAGTTTAGTTGTAATGTATTTAATAGTGTAGTTGTGTGGAGCCAGCCTTGTAGGAGATTCTGTTTGAACCTTTAGTACAAAAATGTTATGAAGATGTTGGAAATGATGAGCAATGTTGATTTAATCTTTAACGATGCAATGTAGTGTGAAATTTTAAATTTTTGACTTCAAACTTATGTTTTTTATTGATTATTTTGCTGTTCTTATGTTTACAATTTTTCGGTTTTAATAATAATGAATTTTGGTTCTGAGTAGCAAGCGTTAGTCGTTTATAATTATGTTTATTACTAATTGATAGATCACTATGTCAGTCAGTCACCTTTGAGTTATACATATATAGAAGTCTTTGCGCAATGCGCTTGGGTGTGCTGATCACGATGTTTCTTAAATAATTGGGTTGCCAATAAAATTTTATCATGGTACAAAATCGCCCCTCTGATTTTACCAATCGTAGTTATTTTCGGCGTGATTTTCGGTTATAGAACTTACTATTTTGAAAATAAATATGGCGCTGGCTTCACATTTATGTATACTTTGTTACGTAGTACTAAGTATTAGATAATATTGTATGTACCTTTGCTGCCTTGCCTAGTTAATAATTGTTGAATGTATTAGAATAATTGTATTAATGTATTGTATTGTACAAGCTAATGTATGTCGGATAATTAAAGTCTAATTCCGCGGGCACGGATACATACTATTATAAATTAATGATCAGTTTACGGATATAAACATCCGGTGGATCTATGATTAAATCCTATGAATTTGATAACAAATAGTGCAAAATATAGCCCAGTATATTGTATACGTGTAGCTAATAATTAAAAAAAATAGCAGCAAAAAGAGCATCGAGCAAAATGACTACGAATTTCGGTTGCGCGATTCAGCACTTGTCAAAATGCAGTCTAGTTTTAGTGTTAAACACTAGATGGCGCATGTAGTCACAGACTTTAAACATAACCTATTATTACAAATATTATGACATTTCGCTCTCTAAATTTTAAAGCTATTCATATATTGTGAAATTATATAAATGCCAGTTTAAATTAAGGCTATGAAAACCTTCTACGGGTTTTGTTCGTGTAAATGTTATTGAATATTATGTATATTAGTAAATAAGTATTGTTAGTATATAACCTCGCGAAAATTCTGTGTATATTATTTTAAATATCAGATTTAACTTTGATACTATTGCAATTTATTCTTGCCAGTGATATTTGTAAACTATCCAGTAAGACTTGTAAACTATCCAGTGATATTTGTAGACTATCGATGAATTCAATGAGCTTTATAAAACTTCTTAAAATGCTAAATTACTTGCCTAAAACCTTTTCTTCAAGAATAATTTGTCAGTAAATTGCCTAAATATCAAAATGTTAGGCCTATATTTGTAACAATTTAAGCTCGGTTTATGCCTACAATCCAGTGCTTAACCGTAGCGCAAATTCCTTTATTCGCTGTTAAAAATATGATATAAATGTCAGTTTCAACTTGTATTGTTTTGCGTCTACTACATATCGATCAAAATATAACAATTTAATTACTATTTTAAAGCTGTGATGACTAATATGTCAAAAATCTATTTCCGTATACTAATTACTATATCTATTAAGATATTATATATAGTGATAAAAGCTAGATCTCCAATATAATTAAGTTAGTAATAGTAGTGGTAATGCCAGTGTATGTATGTATGTAGAAATATTGTATACAAGTATATAAGGCTTGTATATACTTGCTATGTACACTAGTGAGTACACTATGTAATTTATTAATAAATGATAGTTGATTTATTATTGTATTTTATTTCATCACCAGTAGTTTGATGCAGTAGTACTACTTACACTAAGTAATTAAGGTACTAAAATGCTTAGTAATAGTAGTTAGTTCCTTCGTATAATGGGAGAATATCCTTTTTGATTCATAATAGTATTAATAATGTGTGTTTAGAACTAAGAAATAGCCTTAAGGATGTCACTATTCCCTTAACACAGTAATCTTCATCTGATAGAGCATTAAATGTTATAAGGAATTGAAAATATTGTTCCTCAGATTAAGAATTTTAATACTGATATTATTAGTGTATAGCTTTACCAACGAACTAGCAAGTAAGTAGTAGACAAAAATAATGATTCTGCGGGCGAAGATTTTGAAAACTTCTTCAATAAATCTAGTTTTATTAGGAGAAAAGCATATTAATAGCAAATTTGCGTCCTTTTTTAATTATATGATTCTCATATGTTTGGAGGTATATTTCCATAAATTTACGTGACTGGTAAAAGAAAAGTAATTCCATCTACATCTGCAAAAACAGGTAAGAATAATAAGTAAAAAAAATCTATTAGGTTTTACAATAATTTTATTGTAAAGACAGTCATTGCTAACATAGATTTTTAACATTTAAATTGATGTCATTTTTAAACATTTATTTCACATTTTTATCTTAAAACTAATGGTGAATCTACCACCGGTTCGGAAATGTAGGCATCATGAGAAGAACCGGCGTAAGAAACTCATGGCCTTCTTTTATATACCTATTATTATTTAATTTAATACATTATTTAGAAGATTTTAAACATATATTCAATATTTTAGTGATTGAATGAGCTTACATTAAAATGATTGAATTGATTTCAGTCACAACATTGAATTGATTCTCAAAGTTATATCTACGACATTTATTTTTTAATTTATTTTCTACAAGAATGATAAATTAAGTTTTTTTTTAAACTAGTATTCAAAAACAAATCTCTAGGCCGTTGGCTTAAACATACTCTTTTGCCTCCCGGCTATGCCGATTAATACCGAACCGAATATGCATGCTTACTACAAAGTAAGCCTAACGGTGCGAAATCTGTCAAATATCAGCATTTCTTCCATTCTGAGATAAGTTTTGTTTGTGAATACGAGTCCAAATAAATAAGTTCTTGGACACAAAATGTCAAAAAACCCCTTTACTGCCATTATTCGATAAATTCGTATTAATTACAATATTTAAAATGGCTTAAAAATTTTAAGATACCAATATTTCATTTATGTAAAAGGACTTTTCTCTCTCTATGATTAATTGATTTAATAATTCGGTGACAAACCGATTACTTTATTATTTTTGAAAACATGAATTTCACAACCCAAAATAAATATTACATATTATTTATTATACATACACAATAATTGAAGATACTGACTTCCCTTAACGACTATTATAATAATATCACTACACATCGAAAGTAGATTTTTGAAAATATCTTATTAAAGAAAAACAATCTCAGTACATCATTTTCAATAATATGACTCAAGGCCTAACCCCTCCTTCATTACGAGAGGAGACCTTTGCCGAGCAACGGGACAGTATTTATATATTTTTTATACCGGTAAACTTAATATTCAAAAAAAATCTGTTGATTATTGTTCTTTATAAACAGCTTTGTAAATAACATCAGTCAAAAGAGATACAAAGGATTAACAATCTACAATAACAAAAAATCTATCAATATTTGTGTAATAACAGGGTTCAAACTGAAAATTTTAAATATAAAACTTTTACTTATTTATGTCAAGCGAATATAGATGTCGCACTAATAATACAATAGTGCTGTAACTCAAAATACATATTTTATTAGAATCGACAAATAACTTATTTATGACTTCCTATTATGGGTGTAAAACGCTAAATGCTCTTGTGTTTCAGGAATGAAATAAAATATATTATTTTGTTACTCATAAATAAAAAGAATATGGTTGTTTGTTTGTCGTATGGTTAGTGGTCAACCTAGTGTCAAAGTTGTTCTAGCCGCCCGAAGGCCTTTGTCATGGCTTAACGACTGTTATCTTAGTAGACAACAGCCGGGACCGACTTTTTACGTGCCCTCCGAAGCACGAAGACGCCCAGCTCAAATACCACTATGCGGTCACCCATCTATAGAATGACCACACCAACGGTTGCTTTAACCCATAGATCGTTTACCGATCGGTGAGCGCAACTGGCTATGAGCGCCTCAAGAATATGGTAAGGTTATAGTGTAAAGTCTAATTGCAGTTGTATCGATATATTTTGAGTTCTTACACTATTGTATTATTAGTGCGATATGTTCGATGTGTGTTTCAGCTCTGAATTTCAACTTAGTGCCTCTTATTAATTACAAATTAGTGACAAAATTAGCCCGAAAATTGATCAAAATTGAAGGTATTAAACCACCTATTGCGGTAATAATATTTTTCGGGGTCAGGGTATGTGTTTACAATGTATCTGGACATATTAGACTTACACGTTAACACTTAGAATTAGATTAAAATATGTACATAAAACGCGCATATAGCGCTCATGAAAATGTTTACAGTATAGGCAGACTTACATTGAGATACGTTATTTGCTAATAATACGACTTTTTCCAAACAAAAAATGAAATCTTCGAAATAAATTATATTTTTGGTGAAAGAGAAACTAAAAATTCTTCTAAACTTTTTCTCTTTTTTTACCCTGACTCGCCAGTTTATAATTATTTGTTATTATTATCTGTAAAACTTTCAAAAATAAATTCATAATTTTGAATTTATTTAATTTTGGATTCATTAAATAGACAAGCTCTGTTTTCAATTGAGCTTCAAATCAGACCATAAAATGTTGTTTATTATCATCTCTTTAAAGCCCATGATACCACATAGCTAATCTAAATCTCCTTTTCAGTTATGATTTTTTTGACTTAATTATTTACTTTAAAAAAAAGTTATTTTTCCATTAAAACAAAAATATTTATACTAAATCACAAACGCTTTTGCTAACATACATTTATCAAATTATAATTATTTCGAAGATACTAAAAATATAATGATATATTAAATTGCAGAAGAGAGGTAGAGTAGAGTTTCTAAAACATTTAAAGCTTTTTATAATTGCGTGTGCTTATAATATAGGAATACGACATTTTGACAAAGTATACAGCGTGACGATTTCATTTTATAATCCGATTATTCTTATGGAAGTCGTGATGATATGTTTGTAAATCATTGCTTAACTACGCTTTCTCAGCAGTATGCAGTTTACAATTTTTCATATAATATTTATTTAAACGATAATTATAGATATAAAAATCAGTTAATTCGATCAAATAATGTATCGCCACGTTGTAATAAGTTAGGCCATCAAGAGGCTCGCAAGTACATATAATTACATTTATTGTTTAAGTAAATAGCGAACACATACCACTACAAGCATTTACAACCATTTAAAGTAAAATTATTTCTTAAATTTGTATACAGTCAAGTATTTTCTTCAACCTAAATACTTATGTCTTACCAAATGAGTATTGATAATATTAAAATTATAATAATATCATTAGAAACCTAAATTATAAAGTAAAATACTACAAAAATTGTATTTGGTTTTTAAAATTATTGCTGAGAAAAATATTTTAAATACTTCATTCTTTTTGTCGAAATAAGACGGACATTTTTCCAAAATTACTTAAAGGTTATTTAATTGGACATTATTAATAATAAAATATTAAAAATGATATAACTAGAGGTATCTCTCTCTTTTTTATTTAAATAAATAAATATTACCAAAGTATAATATTATTTACAATAGATACTAAAATTATAGAAATAATGCCATGAATATGTAAAATTTCGGAAGTTGTGCGAAATCCCTGTTAAATGTTGTATACAATAGTCATATATAAATGTCTTATGTGTCGTTGTTACTTTGGAAAAGAGCGTATTAGGGTAATTCCGGAATATTCCTAATTTGTTCCAGGAATGTCCACCTAAACGACTTTTATGGAAACAGCGACAGAACTTCCCTACATAAAATATTGCCGCGATGAGTAGAAATTAGGGATTTCGGAAACAAACCAATTTTCGGAATTACCCCAACGCACTATAAATCTTTTTAAAAATTTTACATCACATATTGCTGTTTTTTTTATTTTATATAATTTTCTTTGTATTTTAATTGAAATAGTAATATTATTTGTATCACATTTTATGCTTTTCTAATCCAAAAATTTAACATTCAAACAAAAGTGGAGTTTCATGCCATAGAACGGGTCACCAATGTATATCCGGCGGAAGAGAGACGAGACCTTCGACGGTTTTACGATATACACTCGATCTCTTCAAACGTGCACTTTAATCGAGACGAATATTTCTTTTTATACACAATAGAGGCGCTGATCACTTTTCACGTATACACATTTTTTATTCAAGAATATCGCCTCAAATGGTTTATTATAAAACGCTTTTGTTTCCACGCACTTTATCATATTAATATTTTAAAAACGATCAAGACTTGGGCCACAGCAGAAATAATATTTGAAAGTGCGTTTGAAAATATACCAGTTCCAGATCATTCTCCAATAGAATTCTGATCGGCGCCGTTTCGCACCCCCAACCGTATGCCATTCAATTATTTCTTTAAGAAAGCTTGGGTACGAAAAGATTCGTACAATCTCCTGCAAATAACATGTTTATGTAAGAGATTCGCGAATACAGTCATTGTTTAACTAGCCTTATGATTGTGCATTCAAACATGGAGTAATTCCGATAATTACTAATTCCTACTAAACGTTGCAATATTTTGTTCGAAAATTTCTAAAATACAAAAGCTTTTCTAGATACCACATCAATGACAATGACTAAAATGCATAGATTAAATACATTAAAAGGATCTGAAGTTCTTTAAGGTGCGTCCGAACAGCCGCGGGCTCACAGAGTCACAGAGTGAGTACATACAGCATACCTACTTAAGAAACATCAATGTCGTTAAGGGAAGTCAGTACCCTCAAATATGTCAACAGCCGTAATCTAAGCCGTAAAATATGGTGTATGTCTCATGACAATCACTGCATATTTAAATATCCATACTTTATACCCCCCGGTATCATAACCCTAAGTATCAGAAAGATCAAACCCCTCTAAAGTTTTAAAAACACCAATCAGAACCTTTGTCTTGTTGTCCACCAGAAATTAATACTACATATCTATTATACCATAGAAGGAATTTAGAATATCACGCTCTAAGACATATTATTATTTCTATTGCTTGTTCTAGCAAAAAGAGCAGATCATTTGCTGAAGATATCTGTGAGAGACCTAGCAAATACAAATAAAGAATTACCGCGGCTGTCTGGATCTACCTTTTGAAAACATTTAGTTATATACAAAGTTAATAAACACGCAGATAGATACTTGTAAATGTTAAACCACCTACAATCCTACATTCATAAGCCCTTCTCCCATTACGATACGCCCGCGCGACTCTAGTCTTGGAGACTAGTCGCCACGAAGTATCTCACATACATTTGTATGGAGACTACCAGTATCGTAATGTGAGAGTCTCCACACAAATGTATGTGAGATACTTCGTGGCGACTAGTCTCCGAGACTAGAGTCGCGCGGGCGTATCGTAATGGGAGAAGGGCTATAAACGATCGTATTCATGAACGGTTGATTCCAAAACAAATAAGTGCAGTGACACCTAGATTCAATGAATAAAAACAGCAGAAACTTAGCAACAGATAAATGAGTTACGCTTCAACCACTGTGTACATGCGAAGAAAACAATAATCCAATACAAAACGGCAATGCAATAAAATAAGAGTGTGCTTACCCCACTGTGGGTGCGGAAAATCCTGATCCAGTATTCCCCTGGTGATTCTGATGTCTCCTTCTCCGATTCAGGATATGGCTCGATACCTTCCGAAGGCTGTTCCATTATAGGCTCCAGGGGACGGTGAGGAACCTCACGAACCCTCTCCATCCTCAGGGTGCGCCGGTTCTGCTTGTTACCCTTAGTAGTATTCTTCTTTTTCAAATTTTTATCTTTGGGATTTTCTGACTCTTCACATGATCCTTCATAATGCAAAGATGTGTCGGAGCGCTTCTTCAAAGAGGCAATTTTTTTCATTTCATCATGTTTCTTCTGCTTTTGGTATTCCAATTCTCGTGCCAGTCGCACCTTCTTCTCGTAGTCCACGTATCCCATGCACTCCTCCATCCTGGAAAAAGGTCTCATGTAGTTAAAATTGGTAAACAGTTTGGACCCTTTTGTTTTTCACACAAACAAATCTAAAACTAAACTCATAATGATGGCACTCAAATGTGTTTATTTTCCAACAGAAAACCTCATGAGAACCAGTAATTGAAACCAGACCAACAGTAGCGTAAACATCCGTTACGTATATAATCTTTGGAAACATAGGGAATATTATAAAAACCATTACGTACAAGATCTGCTGATCTTCATTTTCTGTGGTAGGCGATTTAATAGAACCGCTTTTACGATGTTCACAACCGCCACTGACAAAAACAAAAAGTAATTTGTATTTCATGTGTACATAAGGGAGATAATATTTTAAGAGCAAATGGCCCTAAATAATAAATATTAAATATTTGTTCTTAGAATATAAAATATGATTCCAGTTAGTTTTAGTTAAGCAATACACAGAAATATTTTATAATAATCTAGGTAGATGCGTTTTAAGTTGTCGGACTGCATAATGTGTGTCGCCTTATGAACCTTGCGTAAATACTGAGATATTACCATAACTACAGCCATCATAAATCATATTGTAAGTTAATTTTACTTACAGCAGTCTACCATCGTTACTGTAGTCACGCGAAGGCCTGGCTGAACTACCTGAACGACGGCGAGAGCTGAAAAACAGACAAAATACAACTGAAAACCATAAAAATTACTAAATATATCGCTGCCTTCGCTTTACGCATTCGCGGGCTATAATTTAATAAATGATACTTTATTTGATCTTGGCTTAGCATTTCGCATTATGAGCAAGGGCATATTAGGCATAGTTTTCAGTTAACTGGTAACTTAAAATATAAATGAATTATTAGTACCAGTATATGTTAGCCACGCAAATACTTAATATTAAATAACGTTTAATCTAAACTACGCCTCACCCTCTCCGCAACTAGAAAAATAAATTACTTTTAGGCTTGGACAAAGAGAAATACTTTAATAATTTAAGATTTTAAAATTTTACATAAGTTACTTTACCTTCCAAGGAAAGCATGGGGAATGACAAACAAAAATTATACATACTACAACACCGGGCTGCTCTCACTAATGGTCTGTGAAGCCCTTGTCGAACTGGCTCGATGACGCCCGCTACCACTGGGAACATAGAAAAATTATACAACCTAGAATTTCCTCCAATAATGTTGGAGTCAGTTTCCAGTCTCACTGGATGCAGCTGAATACCAATATTTTACTTGAAGTGACAGCCTCAGACTTCCACGTCCTGGTTGAGTTATAACACGATACCCCTCGGTAAGACTGGTTGTTGGACTTTCAAGATTCCCTTTTCGAGTTAACTAGTGGTATATTCAGTAATTGTAACGATTATAATAAGTGTCAACATTTGACCTGAATGGATAAATGATTTGATTCAAATAAATATGTTAAGGAAACTTACCTAGTCACTTCTCGGTCCTCATTTTCGTACTGAGACGCTCGTGATCGACAGCCAAGGCTTACGTAACTGAAAAGTACACACACTTTACAGATTGTCCTCATGTCATTGCACATTAATTTATTAAGAAATCCACATATTATTATATGCAATAAAATATGGTCGTAATACATACTTACTTCATAGCTTTGTGTAAAATATATGTATTTAGAAATCTACAAGCATACATATTATATTAGGTGTTGGGTTCTCTCTTAACTTGTGAAATCTTTAAAAATATCAGTTGTGGTAGTGGTGTACCTCTATAATCAAAATTGAATTCCAACAATTTGACAAACATATTTACTTTGAAATTAAACCCTCCCATTTTTGTGAGGGTTTAATTTGCATTATTTCATTACAATACATTCATAGACATTATGTAATACTAGAAATATTACTTACCCTTCTTCATCGACATACGGGTCGTCGTACCAGGACCTCCGGGTGGCACTACGGCGACGTGAGCTAAAACAGAATAGTTCTATACAACTGACCTATCCATTTTTCTCGGTTATTTTAACCTACTAGATGTATTTTTTATGGCCCAAGTACTAAGTATCTTTAATCTCAAAAGACACCGATCATAAATCAGCAAACCTAGCTTATTACGTGAAAAAGACTTTGTATTGGTAGTTTACAAGCTAAAATGGCCGAAACGTCTAGTAAAGTACTGAATTGATTTTATTGAAATGTAGCCTGAAGATAACTGAAAAAGCAAGGGTCGGACATTGAAGGAACACCGTCAGGTTTTTATGGAAGAAGTATTTTTAACAAAAACTAAAACTTTGTACGCGTACGGAATCACAAGAATCGATTAGTACCTAACTCATTCAAAATAATTTATTTATTTATCTTCCTTACTATCTTTACAGGTTTGTACCCAATGCGACAGTGTGGCATATTCATAATGTAACTTAGTCTAAATTAATAAATTAATCATAAAAAACCTCTTACCGAATAGAACTAGCTTCAGTGCTCTGCTGAGTGGTCCTCGGTGAAGTTCTGCGTCGCTGGCGGCGCCTTAGGACAAAACACATGTATATTACAATATAGACCTCCTTCCAAGTGGCTTACTCCCAACAGGACCGAATTCGAATGCAACCGAGTTAGATTCGGGCTAATATCAAATCGTAACCGTAAATGATTTGACTCAAGTCTTAAGTCCCTTAAGTTAAATTAAATATATTTTATATAAATAATTATAGCCTGTTAAGATAACAATCGTTAAGCCATGTCAAGGGCCTCCGGGCTTGAACAACTTTGACACTAGGTTGACCACTGACCATGCGACCGAAGAAGAAGCCAGGTTACTAACATAAAAATAAACATAAATATTTGACAAAAGAGATGAATTGTTATAAAAATCTACGCACCTGGGACTTTCATCGTAACGACTCTCCTCCCACTGTCCCCTAATTGAAGCAGCTCGATGCTCCCTGGTCACACTGCAAAGAAAACACTAGCTTAATACCTAAATTAATTAAAAACCTCACCTATGAGACTTCTTTTTAATCGTTTCAAGTTTAAAACATTTCGTGGTTTGTAAGAAACTGTGACTTTTTTAAGCATGTCTCTGATGTTATGTTATCCATATATTATGGAAACATAGTTAAATAAAGAATTTATTCAAAATCTTGAACATATTATTCTAGAAGTAAGAAAATTCAATGTCTTGTCTATCACACTTTCACTACTGTGTAAAACGGTCAAAAGTACGTAATATAAATAAATAAACATAATAAAGTGTCAAAATATCGTATGTTATAATTTACCTGCTGTAGTACGGACTCGGCATCTTTTCGTCTTCAAGAAAACTACGTACAGGCACGCGTCTAGACATGGTTCACCGCTGAAATTAATTTACATACTTGTAACTTTATTTGCGTACTTTTATATGATGTATGGGCCTTTCAGAGACACAATAAAAATAACATTACTACAATATAACCCAAAACCTTGTATGCCTAATATTTTTTTAATACATTTAATGGGGGCTTGCAAAATCCCCAAACTGCACTTGGCCAACGTGGTGGACTCAAAGGCAAACCCCTCACCGTTTGTGAGAAGATCCTTGCCCAGTAGTGGAACAATAAAGATTAATTGAATATAAACTTTCTTAAACTAATCATTTATGTAAAAAAATACAAAACTTCTTAAATAATAATTCTGACATATTTTTTGGTACCTAACACCTTTGTCCACTTGCTCCTTCAATTGCAAACAAAGAAGTATTTTTAATAATAACAGGTCAAATTGGAAAGTCTTAACTGGAAATTGTTTTATAATTTTTGAGCCAGATTCATTTCTTATTAGAGGGTTAATTTTTTTTTTTTTTTTTTTAAAGTACAAAAAAATTGAATTAATTCAATATATCACTGGCATAAGAAAGAAAAATTTTTGAAAATGTAAAATTATTAGGTCACAATGCGTTTGTTCTTATTAGAAAGGGACGATATTTTTATAACGGCTGGCTAATGAATCATAAATGTCATAAAAGTTTTCATTTGATTTAATCTACGGCGCAACGTAATATAATTATTGAAAAGTAATGAAAATATAAGTCCTCAACCCGCACTAGGCCAGCGTGGTTGACACAGGCCTAACCCAACCCACGTTACGGACGGAGACGTTTGCTCAGCAATGGGACAGTATCGGCTAAAATTCATAATTAAAATAAAGTCAATCAAAGGTAAGGGTAATAGCAATTCACCAAAACAAATGTCGTGCATTTAAATAAATCAAGCTCATTGAAAAATGTAGAGCACAAGAATGATCTAGAAGCTTAGAGCCTCCGCTTATATCCACCAAACAATTCCGATTGCCATCATCACCATATATAAATTTATCCTTTCATAACAACTCCTCGGTACGATACAAATGATCAAAAAACCCTATTTAGAGCTATATATTCGACTATCTCTCAATTTTAAAATGGCGTTGAAAAGTAAATGCTTTGCAGCAAAAACAGCTGAGTGAGGTTTAAGAAGCTTAGCGATCGTTGGATTTAAATTCTAGATTCCTGCAACACTTATTATCATGCTCATCGTATACTTATCATTATGTGGAACCTCTTTGCACAAAGAAAAACGTTTGTAGGAAAAGTAGATAAAGTGGGTATAAGCTGTCCTTTTCATGTTATTATAATTAAAATAAGTCGCATGTATACGCAAAAAGATAAGTACATTAAAATCAAATGATACAAATGATATTTGATTTATCACACCGGAGCACACGATTTGTAACGCACAAAACAGTGTTTTAGAAGAGCTTTTACATTATGAAATTGTAATATCTAAATACCTTGACTAATATACGAAATAAATTGCCTATATTCAAATACCCATAGGAACCTAATAACATATAATATGATGGCGGAATTTTTGTTGGAAAAAACAATATTTAGTTACCGTCGGAGGTCTGCTTACTCCCTATAGATAACGAACACGGCCGTTAACGTAGGGGCTATCTACTCTTTGGCCTAACACCTAACACAGAGAGGAGGCCTTACATGAGAACAACAAGAGCACGTGAAAAATCAATACGCAACTACGCACATGGGAAATATTAAGAAAATGTACCTAACAAACGTGATTAAAACTAACAACGATATATAAATACGATAATATAAGAGATAACTTACCGTTTTCTTCCTTTTATCACTTAAAATGGGTAGTAAAATGAGTGTAAAGAATATTTTTACGTACTGCACACTGCAGTGAACCTCCCGAGATTACTCTGAACTTTACACAGGATTATTGATTTGTGTCCAGGACATGCGCCCTTTGCGTGCCCTATTATTATTCTGGACGAATTAATTGTTGAAATAACTACTGTTTTTCGAATGTAAGTCGCAAGCGAGAGCTTAAGCGGATTAAAAGATAATTAGTTGAACGTTTTAAAATTTTCAAATCACGATTTATGATTTATGTTTTCAAGTTGAATTTTTACACGAATTTACATAATAATAACTGGCAACATTGGACAAAAATGTGCAAAATTTGTTCCGAAAAGTTTGTGGGAGACTTTTGGGGTACAATTTGGGTAAAAATAGTTTTTCTTTTGATGATTTTACAGGCAATTCGTGGGCTTTGCGCGCTTTGATTCAGTATACAGCAAAAGTATGATTGGGGCGCTCCAAATGCATTTGTGAATTTAAGCTGCATTACGTTTTTTACTTATTTTTGGGTATTATTATTTGTATAGGTACGTTTGGTTAAACTACAAGATTTTTCTTAAGTTTCCAATAAATTTTTCCTCAACAGCCTTTATATTATTCATATAGGCTTTCTTGGCTGATTCACACACTCTCGTGCTCTACATTACTTTCCACAGTAAGAAAAACAATAAAAAATGAAAAAATCTTACCAAAAGCACCGAAATTTCGTCCCCAACATGTCGCTATCGCCTTTGTCGTAGTCCACGGCTTGATAACATTTTTGCAAACAATAAACTGGGTGCCACCCCCTCACCGGAGGGGACCATGTCGAGGGGCCGGCTCCCCTCGTGTCAATGACCGGGGGGTGGCCTATCCAGCACCGCCCATTGCCATATCATTGTGTCTACTCAGCGGTTTACTTACGTATGTAGTCGCCACCCTCGTTAAATGGTAGCCGAAGAGGCAAGCTGTAGAAATATGCTTATGTATTCAACCCGTTAGGTGTTAGAGTTGTGTAGAGCTGTCGCGTGTTGAAGAGATCCGATTTTGAGTTTCGTTAAGAAATTCGGGTTTCGATTCGAGTCTGGGATAAACATCAGTAACTCAGAACTGCTGAATGGTGAATTGGTAGTTTCAAATTCCACAATTTTGTGTGCATACCCTCAAAACTTTTCTGTACTTACCACTAAGGGACAGACCTGAGACATAATAAATTACACATCAAAATCATTAAATGTACAAACAAAATTCCATATAAGAAATAGCATCCAAATACTAAATAATATAAACACTAAGTCATTTCCATAGAAGTCCTATAACTTATAAAATTCACTGACTCTGAGATCCGAATTTGCATTTCTAAATTCTATCTTTAATTGGAAATTCGTATTAACTTAATAATAACTCGGATTCGGATCGGATAGAGAGCGCTAACTTCAGACAAAACTTTTGATCCAGCCTGAAGTTCCTGCGGTAGGTGGCTTAGCCGCAGATTGATAATCTGCGGCTAAGTTCACTGACTTAACTGTGGACAGTCATACAATGCGACAAACTTTAACATGGCATCAATATTTGATACTTTAGAATGATGAATCATAGAATACGGTATCTAGATACTATGTACTGTGTATGATTTTTATTTGCATGTGCCAACGTTCTCTGAAGCAATATAACTCAAACCTATTACATAACCTGCACTTCTAAGCAGCGACCAAACCACAAAATATACATTAACATTTAGGTCAGGTTGAAGAGATTACCTTCAGAAAAGAAAACTCCCGAATGGAAAATACGAAAGTTTACATACACGCTTATGACATATGTTTTAAGTTACCATAGTTTAGAAGCTGCATCAAATGCAGGTTTGCATAATTGACATAAATACATTTACGTACAATTACAAGAACATATGGCAGCCAGTTTTATAATCCTCTGTAACCCAGATGCTGCACAAATGAGAGAATATCTCAGGATTCGATAATACAAATACATTTTACACCAGTGTTATGTCATATAGAAATTTACATCGTAACAATATTATGTGAGATATGTATGTGTATCTTCCAAAATAAAAACCTAGCATGTTTAGTATACATTAAGTAGCATGTGTTAGCTGTATATACTGTTAAATTCCTATATATAATTAGTAAATAGATATTACTCTAATTTGCCAACGGATTCGTGTCAATGGAAAACCATTTATACATATTTAGTTAATCAAAGATTTTAAATTTTTACATTATACGAAACATATTAAGAAGAATAGAGTTTTCAATCTCTAACTAATCCTTGGTACAATTATATAATGTAACAGATTTCTACCAAGTTATTAAAATTATATAAATAAAACAACATTTTTGGATTTTTTGACAATTTTATTATAAAAACACTTAGGTATACACATTTTTTTAACTTTCCCCTACTCACTACTAAGAAACATTTATATTTTAACATTTATAACACATACATTAAATTAAAATAAATAAATACAATATTTTAAAATAAAAATAGACAGTTTTTCTTCAAATGCCTTTCAAGAATGGCAAAAGGAACGAAAAAAATCTAAATCAATATTTTTTTTTCGAAACTCTTTTGTTGTAATCTGTCTAATTGAAATAGATATTAAAAGATTTGCTGACAGTTAAACATCGAAATCGGTAAAACTAAACTACATAAAGACAAACATAAGAAAACAAAACAAAATTTTGTAAAAATGAAGACATTTGAAGAGAAACTACCTAATCTAATAAATAAAATAAACAATATCGCATGTTGTACAGTCACAAACTGCACTGCAGTTGATAAGGTAGGAACGTCATAGGATCGTTATAAAAAAGCTCAGTCAAACTAATTAGCCCGTAGAAAATTTCATCTAAATTATAAAGCCTTTTGTTCAGACGGAGACGATTATGAACTTTTCAATAAACATGGCAATATAATATAAAATTAAGAAATTAATTTTAAAGATCATTATAATATATTTATAGTCCTATAATTTTGCCAACATTATTGAGTAATAAATAAAAAATAATTCTGAAAGCAGACTATTTCAAGACATTTTGAAAGTTAATAAAATTGATTTATTTGCTCTTTAAATGATAAAAAAATTTGTTTGCTCAAATTACGTAACATCCTCTTTTGTCAAGTTTATTGAATAGTTCAAAATAAAATTTGTATACAATTTTTTAACCTTATTTGAGCAATTTATTATCTATTCCAAGAAATAATTTGGTATATTTTATATCTAAACGTTAATTTGACATAAAATTAGTACTTTATCATAGTTAGGTATCGAAAAAAAGTCTCCTTATAAAAAGAAATCATCTTATGTGTACAGAAAAATAAAAAAGCGATAGTTCTTGATTTCTTATGTATAGTTAATTTTAATAAGATCGCGTAAAAATAGAAATATACCCTATCATCGAAAATTTCAAAAATAATCTATTCAATATAAGTTCGATGAAATTATCACATATCTTGTACATTTGATGATTTCTAAAGGAAATAAATAAAAAAATATATAAAAAAAACTGTAATACATATTAGACATTGTACTCTACTACATCGACCATTGATAACTGAGTTCACGACAGAAATATCTACTTTTAACCACATATAGAACAATACCTACTTCTACTTTTCAAAATGAATCGACATGACCCTACTACCAACGTTATTTTCCCCACTTCTAGTTAAGCTATCCATCAGATGACGCGACGGCAAAGGTGCCGACATCTGTCAATTTGACAGCTAAACAATACTTATCCAGGGGTGGTAAAACTGTCAGTTAACCTACAGATAACTACGTAACAACACAGAAAGTCGACGTCAATGGAATTTGTTTCGTTTGCAATAAATTTAGTTTCTATCTAACTTTATATAGTAATTCAATTAATTCGGATTACTAGAGAGTAAGCCTGTCGTTGTTATTAATACTAGAAAATTTTGATACTACAAATTCAATTGGCGGCGAAATTAAAATTCACTACTGACACATAGATATTTGAACAAATGTCACAAACATTCAAAAATTGACATCGAAAAGTTAAAGATTCACAACAATTAAAACGTTGATTAAAAATTTGACACATCGTAGAGGAAGTAGATAGTAATATTGGCTATGGAAACACGTATATTTGCGCGGGAAGAGAGCAACGGCATATGCTTTTAAAAGCCGCCATTTCAAGTAAGTATGTTCGGACTCCTTTTACATTTCTTTTATTGGAGTCTACAAAGTTCAGTCATCAAGTGTCATACTAAATTTGTGAAAAGCCCGCGTTTCCATTGAACTGTAGTGGAAAAATCATTATAATTTTCACCATTACTATTGCATGAAAGATATGTAAACTGAATATACACCAGTAAATCATAATAATATCGTTCCATTTCTTTCTAACTAGAAAATAAATTATCAAACTAAAATGTTAAGAAGCATTTTGTTTCATCAACAAACGTCCAACTGAAAAAATAGTACAATCAATTCATAATTAAGCAAATAAATTCAATAGCAAAATTGCAAAATTAAAATCACAATTTCGATTGTTATTCCCAAACATTAAATTTCAAATAAAACTATCATAAAATGACTATAATTTAAAAAAAAAACTTATTTTGCGTCCAACATGAAAAAAATCCTAAACCTACAAAAAAACTAAAAAACCGTTTAATTTCAAAATAAAAATACCAAAGCCAAGAACGAAATGTAACGATACTTGCACAGAAACAAATCATTTTGAAACAACGTCTTTCAGTAGGCGTGGAAGCCCGTTTACCAACATACAAGAGACTTGAAGCAACACAACAAGCCGCAGAGGCACATAAAAGCCTCGCTGATGGTGCCATGACAGATCAGCTTAGTTGGAGTCTCGTCGAGGGAATCTTCCTGGGATCTGCGTGGCTCTGTCACGATCACCTTCTCAGCCGTTTTCTCATCTTGCTTGATGTTTTCTTTAACTTCTTTTAACTCCTGGATTATGGTGATTTGCTGGAATGTGAAAATTACAAAGTAAAATTTCTGTCTTTGACATGTCAGCCTTGCATTGTTTATTGTATGGTTTGTGGGCACTTATAACACTACCTTCATGCCCTTAGAGAATGCTATAATAATAATTAACAGCTAGTTCGACTCCTAATGTGCACGAAAATGATCAAATGCGTTCACCCATCAATATAAAATTTTTGCTACTACACCGAGCACCTTCTGTTAATGTTGTTCAAACCGCGCGAAAAACTTTAAAATTGCTTTTAAAATACCTATAAAAGTAGAAGTCGATGTTTTTCTTTAAATGTCAGTTCTGCTTTAACAATAGCAAAGCTTTGGACTTAGTAAGGCAGTTGAATATGTGGGCGTAACCTGGTCGATACGCCCACAAGTCATTAGGGAAATTTATTTCACTTTTATGTATAAGGGGCGGGGCAAAGCACAGGCTGTAACGGAAAGTTTTGTAACTGAAAAGTGAAGTAAGAATGTATCGCTGTAATGCTGTAGGAGATGTCTTATTTTAGTATGAATTGCTTTATAACGAAACATAAAGTTTCTGTAGCAATTGAAATTGTGTACAACCAGAACTGAGAGATACACATATACTCTTATTCGTGTGCTAAATAATTATCATGACCAAACCATGAATCGCATTCGTATTAATGTAATGTCGCAATAATAATTTTCAAATAAGATATGGTGTTGTTTGAAAAATAGCCAGAGGAACTAGAGCTAGTGTGTCATCTTAGTACAGAACAACACTCACTGATTCAGGAATCACACCTGGAACCTCGTGATTCGCATATATCATTTACTGAAACCCTGGCATTAAAGTAAGGTTGAAAAAATTTACTCACCAGTCCTCGCGGGATGCGGGTAACACGCCTCTTCTCTTGGTTGGGCTTGCAGATGCTTCTATTGAAGCAATTCATCTGCTTGCGAGAACCGCTCGGCAACGGAGCAGTCTTATTGGATTTCCCTTTAGGGAATAATATGCACGTCTCTTTCTTCTCATCACTGGTAGTAGCTGGAGGAGCAGAGAGCAGTGGCGAGAGGTATTCCATAGGCTTGGCCTGGACGGAAGAATTCCACTTATGGTATCCTACACCATAAGCGCTGATGGTTACATTTTTAGCTTTCTCGGGCTCTTTCTTCTCCTCGGAGCCCTCAGCAGCGCCCTGCTGCTGCTGCTGCTGCTGCTGCTGTTGCTCACGAAGAGTCTTCACAGAAAGAGCAATAAGGTGCTCGGGGTGTTTCTTCTGCTTTATTGGGCGAGCATGACGACGGGCATGCACATATCTCAGGAGCATTTCAAAGTTAGATTTTGGCATCGGTTCTGTCGTTGAGCTGTCTACAGCTTTCTCTTTCTCATCAGCCGAAGTTGAAGCCTCGGCAGCCGTCGGATCATTTTTTGGCACGCAAGTGATTGGGCTCGAAGACGACGAATCATCAGAGCTAAATTTTCCCAAAGGGTTTTCAATAGTTGGTTGAGTAGTCACAGGAGCAGAAGACTCTCCTTCTTCCTCGATCTCTTGCTTGACCAGCTCTGGCGACGCCGATGATGGCTCGATGGCGTTCAGAGGTATCTCTTCAGCAGCCTGCTCGACCAACGGTTCTATGGTTTTGGAAGACCTCTTGGCCCTGAAATAGTCATTAGAAATCGTTGTAGAAAATCCTAAATAAAATCTCCTAGAGAATATTATGTAATGGTAATTGTTGGAGATTTTGAAAAAAAAAAGAGCATTTAAGTCGTATTTCAGAATCGGATTTAACCGGCTTATCCGGTAGTTTGTATTTCATGACAGAAGTTCAATTTGCTGTTGAAAAAAACGTGTCAACTGTTTTATAACTGCTATACTTGCTGCTAAACTGTTAATAGTGTCCAAACCCAAAAATAATATGAATTGCTAAATGATAGTGTAAATTATTACCCAATAAAGCACAAAAATAATTGCAAAGAAAGTTGCTTAAAAGAAGTGGTGTCTGAAATACTTACAGGTTTTTAATCTCAATTTGAGCTCTGGTGTCTTTGGGCCAGCATTCGGCCTCTTCCAGTGACTTCGGCTCCATATCTCCCTAAAACAAATAAAAGAAACTGAAGTTCTAAATGTAGATAAAACATCAAACAGGAATCGAAGTATTAATTTAGATTGTGCCGAATTTAAAAATTGATTTAGTAGAAAATATGATTGATATGATCGTAGATCTTTTTATTGTTCAGATATAGGGTAAAAAGGACTTTTTCAATAAAAAAAATAGTTACAACCCCTTTATAATTGTAAAATAATAACAGTCTTTGCTTTGATAGCTTATTAAGCAAAATAAAATTAAACCAAACCACCAAAAATTATTTGCAATTATTTTGTTCAGAACAATAAAGTACGTAACAAGTAGCTAGCACAATATTATGTAATGACCTAAATACCAGCATCGCAATGATAGAATCAATAACATCTGTTTGTTGCGCGATCTTTGTCAACGCCCCGCGTCGCGCATCCTGTTTTACGACGCAACTCCAATTTTCAGTCGAAAGCAACCTTTTCCTAAAGGGATGATTCCACATTTAATTCATTAATGACACAAAATACAAAACCTATCTACTTACCTGATGTATTCTTTTTAATTTTATTAAATTTAACTATCGCTTAATAACAAAAAAGAAAATATTTACAATTATACAATAAATTTTGAATGTTCCACATGTCATCTAATGTAAAAATGGTTTAGCTTATGCTCTTTATAGTTCGTTTTATTAATAACTTTACACCTACTGTACTCTAAAGCGTAGGCAGAACTGTACCAAATATATGTTACTGTAAAAGCCCGGACGGTGGTAAATCCTAAGATTTTCCGGTATAACCTAAGATTTACCAACTCGCAATGGTAAAAGTCCGAATAATTATTTTATTTCGAACTTTTACCTATATTCACTTGATGATGTCGAGATGTCGCCGGAGCCCCGCTTCGCGGGGCTCCTCCTTCTTGGTGGTTAAAAAAAAATAACCACGAAGGCTAAGGTGGGAGCTTCGCTTCGCTCGCTCCCACCTTAGCCTTCTAACCTAACCTACCCATGTCGCTTTGCCCAAAACTCCTTCTTTATAACTATGTCACAGTATATAATTATACCGTGAAATAGTTATAAACATAGTTATGAAGGAGGATTTTTTTATATATCGTAACATAGTTTTTAAACTCTGGCTTGTTCGGACTTTTACCATTGAGAGTTGGTAAATCTTAGGTTTTACCGGAAAATCTTAGGATTTACCACAGTTCGGGCTTTTACAGTAACATATACACTTCATACAGTCATTGTTAGTTCAATAGAGCCTATCACCTATATGCTAAACTCTGGGCTACTATTGTGAATATTCTAGCAGCGATTAGAAAAGCCCAATAGCAGCTGTCCCAAACTACGCAACTAGCCCGGGAACTTTGTGATTAGCATTCCAATACACTGCCGCTCAAAGCACACAGTTTTGATTGCATGTCACTTGAAACTTCGGCGGTTCTGCACGATAAGATGTATGAAAGTGAATGAGGCATGGGAAGTTTGTAAGGATCGTAGCAAGTGGTGTTCTTTAGTCTCTGCCTACCCCTACGGGCAATAGGCCTGATTTGTGTGTAAATGTATTTAAAATATTATAATTAATTTTCTTTTATTTAATGGGCTTCAAATATGAACTTAACTTCAGAATCTAGAAACATAATATTCAAATCAATATAATATGCGCAATGGGTAGGTACGGCTTTGGCACGCAACAATGGCTGCCGAAAAACCGAGGACGTGCCGAATTTCCACGAGTGTTTCCGATGTTTTACGACTATAGGCGTGTTTATACGAACGTGATAAATGTGCCCTCTGAACGACGCCTCGCTTTTATTATCCATTGCGGCCGATTTTGAAATGGATACACAGTATTTTTTTAAAAGGTGTTTAGTTAGTTCAAACGAAAAATATTATAAAAAAACTACTAGACCCGCACGGCTCCGATCTTGTGTTACAGTGGGAAATCAAACAATAATTGCTGAAAATAGAAGCTTATGTTTGATTGGTTCAAAATCCAAAAGAACTTCTATTTAAACTTTCCACCCGACGTTAAACACTTTACGGTGTGGTTTTCCAAAACCACCCAAACGTAATAATATTTATTTCTATTAGAAAACCCATACACTCACAGAAACTTTCAAGTTTTTAGCTCCAAAAACGAAAAGAACTCCCCTACGCACTTTTGATCCCTATTTTGAGCTAAGGGGTCACGATGTTTTGAAAACACTAAACACATTTTTTTTATATCTAATCAAATACAGAAAGACGCTTTTCCGTTAAAACTTTAATCCCACATTTTAAACCTTTAGTGGACAACTCAGCAAAAATGCTATCGTAGTGCTTACCTACACTTTAAAAGAAAGAATAGTGGAAAATTTCAAGTTTCTAATCTCAATAGTTTGAGCTTTGAGTTGATATGTCAGACAGTCAGTCGGTAATTTAAATCAGTATTCCCTGTCATATATACAGGTATTTTATAACACCATTGTTGTGTACTTGTTGCTAATTTATCATATTTGTTGAGAGATGAGGCACAAACAAGCAGTTACTTTGGCTGCGCTAGTCATCAAAGATCACATCAAGCAATTATTTATTAGTAAAGTTTCAATAACGCTGAGACTAATTTTGACAATTTTATTTCCAAATAATATTGGAATAACAGATCACTGTAAAGTCATTTCAGTTCATCTCAAAAATGTAGTATAATAGTTAAATCTACCTAAATATTATAATTTACCAAGTGTTATACCAAAAACAATGTTATGCGTAATTAAACCTAAATCGTATGCTCTTTTTTATAAACACATAAACTTTTTTTTGTAAATCTTATGACTTCCTAAATCATATTTATTTATCTCTTTCACCAAGGACGAGCTGAGCACTTTAATGAATCTAACAGTTATATTATTACCACAAATAATATCAAAAGCAAAGTATTACGCAATAAAAATACATATACTTAAGTAAGATTTCATTCTCGACTATTATACCCTAAGCATAGAACAAAGAAACAATACAAAAGAAAAGTTGTAACAAATACACCCACATTACACCCTTCACCTCTTTTATCCCCGTAGGTAGTGGGGTAGGTAGGGCTGAGGCGTACCTTGGTAACATGCCAAGTGTAGGATAAACTTGGCATGCTACCAAGTAACGCCCGCAACAAACAATACAAGCTGAACCAAAGTCACTCGCATGAACTTTGTGTAAAATAAAAAAGGGTTGATTTTTGTATGACTAAGTTTGGTAAGTAATGTTATCTAATTCTGTAGCGTTTGTCTGAATGAGTAACAAACCAACAAAAGAATTAATAATATTGGAACACAATTTCTAGAGGATTGGATATAACAAATAAGGAATTATTTCGTAATCGACAGTCCTGTAATAAACGTCTTTAAGACTAATGAGGCCATAAAACATTGCTAATGACTGTGCAAGTTTAACGTTTAAAAGTTAAGGCTACGCTTTGATTCAGACTAAAGAGAAACACTTTATCAAAATTGTAACTATCACTGCGACAGAATAAAGATGATCCATATTATTTTATCATATAGTTGGTGGTTTATCTAGTTTCAGAGCAGTTCAAGCCGTTTAAAAGCCTATACTTAGTCAAATGAACAAACACCGGGACCGGCTTTATACAAGCCCGTCGAAGCTCGGTAAAGCTTAGATCAAGCTACTAACTACTAAGCACCCATCCATCTATGGACTGTTAAAGGCTGCGTAACCCACTGATTCCTTCCGACCATTGAGCCAAAATTAAAAACAATAGCCTCTTGTTTTGAACACTATACTGATAAACTATATATTATTTTAACTTTTAAACTCTCGCGTTGCATGTTTAATGTATTATAGAATACGGGAATAACGCGAACACGCATTTTACCTTAAAATGCCTAACGTTTCGGCGCAGGTTGCACTCGCCGTGGTCGAGCTCGTGGCACGAGCCTGAGCCTATTATACATTATATATTATTTTAATGGTTTATTAACACGTCGAAAACACGTCACTTTCATTTCCTTGAATTAAAAGCAATGAATGAAAAAGTTGTGTATTAAATGATCTATAGGAAATGTGTTTAACCTACCTCATAAGTATCTAACAGATGCGATTAACAGTTGAGCTATTGATATCATACTTAGCACTTATTAAATTCATAACAAAACCTTTATTACTAACTCATTACTGTCTCACGATAAGGCACAAGTCTTTTATAAAATCAGCGGGACTCTGCTCTTAAAACCCATAAACACGGATTAATATATCAAATATATTCCGATACACAAATACAACAGTTTTTAATGATTACGCGAAATCTGAACCACGGAATTTCACGGAAATATAACTCCAAGAAAATCCTAAAACTGTGTTTAATATTCACATTCGTTTAAAGATATAATAAAAAACTTTGAAATTTGTTTGCTCACGTACTACAGTATCACTTTAGGACAACGCACTGCCTATCCTAAGGCAACAAGACGTGTTTTACCAATTGAATTATTGAAATAAATATTCAGGATTAACTAAGATTCATTTCACTTCAACGAACATAGAATAAAAATTAAGAGAGTCGCGAAAAACTGTAAGAAATTCACTAGAGCTTTCATTCTCTAAATTAGCATAAACCGCGTAAAAACTCTAAAGTACTTTGAACACACTACGCATCGCTTATATTTGACGTTATTTAATCCACGAACAGCATAAGTAATTTAAATCTAAGACAAAATCCCTCAAAATAAATCTGCTTAAGTAAATCGCAAGCTTTTAAAACTTTCAAGACATCTACAGGTGGTCGCCGGTCTTAGTATAAAAGAACACTATCGAGAACACATTTGAGAACAGCTTTACAAGTAATAAAAGGTACTCACGGTTGTTCCCTGCTCAGCAAGTGTATGAAGCACAATCACAAATATTTGCGTTACGTGTGAATACGAATGCAGTTGCCACGGTTATGACACAGGGCTTGTAGGGTTATTGATTGCGATGCAGGCCGGACATGCGCCCTCCAGGTGGCCCGGGTATAGCCCACATATTTATAATTTGCGTAGATACAGATCAATCAATGCAGCTCTCTCGGGTGTATCTAGGCGCCGGGATAGGGTGGGTCTACAATGAGAGCGCGAGCTTTGAATGTTGGACTTTCGTCGTTTGTATAGATTTTAAAAGCTTGTTTGTCACCTTTACTGTTAAGTACTTAGAAATAGTATCGTCTTACAAAGCTTGTTTTAAATTATGGTAAATTATTCTCTGTTACTGACGATAATAATGTTCTTCTAGTCGATGTTTGGCTACGACGGCCATGAAACAATTGAAACCTGCCTACCGTTGCGGAGGCTTTTTTTCTGGGCTAAATAATAATGTGTGCACAAAACACTCTTTTGTCGAAAATATGTTGACAGAACGATTTATGTTACTGGAGATTTGAACCCGAGACCTCTTTACGTCACTACCTGTCACAGAGGCAATCGGTAAAACCTAGTTTGTCAGGCTACTTTTTTGGAGTATTCAAATTTAACGCTACTTGTCCTTACAAACTTTAGCGTGTTGCGTTACTATAATGGGTTAACCTATTGACTGTCTTATCAGACTCGAAACATATCTACATTTAAGAAGTTAGTTTTAGTTAAGACTGCCTCCGTGGCGCAGTGGCTTAGGTCCTCATGCACAATTGCGTCGGAAGGTCGTGGGTTCGATTCCCACACGGGACAATTATTTTTGCGATCCATAAATAATTGTTTCGGGTATTGTTGTACTTTGTGGCCGTTGTTTGTATGTTTGTAAGAGTCCCCGCGACACAAGAGCAATTGTTTGATGCGGGAGTTGTCTTTTTTTTAAATATTTATTAATAAGCTCGTCAAAATATAGAACACTCGCTGTATCATCGCACACCGTCCGTGGGCGCGGTCTCTCAGTGTGCCCTCAACTTTCAACCCCTGGCCAGCACCCAGGGGTGGAGCCGACCTATAAATTATTCATGCTGTCCTTTTTTAACTAGGCAATATGTCACCTCTCTCAGTTACCCCTGTATTTTGTTATCTCGATGTAGTGAGAGCTTTTTGTATGAACATATTATTATGTAGGTACTACACGTGTTTTACTTTGTGGGAAATGTGCCTATAGCTATGTTTTTCAATGTTTCTTTTGCGTTGTAGGTACATGATAGATTTCTTTCGGAAATTGGGTTTTATGATAGGCTTTCGAAAATTTTTAAAATAATTAGGTAGAGACATTTAGGCAGTACGAATTTTAATTTATATCTGATTTTTTTTAATGTCTAGTTATTTTTTGGTTCTGACTTTGTCAACAAAACATGAAGTGAAGTTCATGTGGTTATTAAAGTGAGTTATCACTTTAAATAATGGCGAAACAAAAACATTTTACTAAAATGAAATTGTACACCTAATTTAGGCATGTTTTTGAACCTAAAAAGCTAACATTCTAATCCTAGGTATTCTTCTACCTATCAACTTACCAATACTTCTTCTGCCTACATTTTTGAATATAGCCACTCTAGGCCTTCTCTCCACAGCACTTACCTTGATCTCCCTACATGACTCATTAATACTTTAGTGTGTTTACAAAGGTTCTGACTCAAAGTTTATCTTCAACTCTAAACGTCAACACTTCTGGTTTAACATTTTGATAGATAAAGTGCATGCTAAATGATTATTGAAATAGTCAAGATTAGTAAGTGACTTATATTTAACCAGAGATGGTGACAACTTTTGATCTTTGAAAAGATTGAAGATTACTTGAAATAAAACTCGATTTTGGGTTTTTTGTTTATTTTTTTATAAAAACACTTAGAAACATCAAATTCTACTGAATACACATACACATATTAAACATGTAAATTGTAGATCAGATACAAATAGTAAAGGTAATAGAAAAGGGCATAGTTTTAACAAATTATAAAAAATGGGTGAACAAAGTTCAAGTTAGAAATAAAATTTGGGTTTAAAACAGGTTGTATTCCATACATTTTATACATTACTTAAATATAGTACTTAAGTAATATTTAGCGCTCATTAATAACTGTGATCATATTTTAAGGTTTCTCTTTCAAAATCAAGTGCTTATGTTACGCGAAAAAACCCCTGGTCTTACCCATAAGAATCTCTCGAGCGTAAAAGATGTAATTACCATAAACACTTTTTTTCGAAAAAGACTTTCCTATGTATTTAAATGACAGATCAGTTTAAGACTGTCTGTACAGATCTTGTACTGATCTGTCCGATTTATGTAAAGACATTCTGGCATGTGATTTCGACCTATCTAGGCCACTGCGCCATTTAATAACTCCTTCCGGATAGCTGTGGTGCCCTCACAGTCTCACATCCACTTACATCCCTGATTCTTATACCACTGGACCCGCATCTACACCACTACCCCAATTTCCCTTCAAAATTTCACATTACACAGAATTTCTAAGGATTTCCACCCAAAATATATGACCACACATTACTAAGACGCGTTGTGCTTGTAAATTGTATCTTAAAGTTTCCCTGTATGTAATCACAGGAGTTAAAAAGAATATAAAAAATGTACAAACTAGTAAAGGGTTGAAATAGTCTCAAGTACGAAATGGGGTTTGAAATACGAAGATGAAATTGAGAGCTTATTTCCTAAAATCGTTTAAAATTTTCTACCTTATTACTGTACGATACAATTATTATAATAAGATTCAAATATAGATGAAGATGATAGATGAATTTTTAATCTTTTATATAAATATAAAAAAGTGTTAAATTTTTTCGTCGACAATTTTGCTTCCGCAGGGTGATCTCCCCAATTAAGGGAGGGGTTAGGCCTTGAGTCCACCACGCTGGCCTAGTGCGGGTTGGGGACTTTTGGAACAAGTGATTATTATTTATAATACACACATAACTTGTGAAAAGTCATTGGTGTGCAGCCTTGGGTTCGAACTGTCGACCACTTGCGTGGGACGCACATGTTTTTACCTTTGGCTATCACTGTTCTTTATAAAGTAATTATTTACTTCTATTATATCATCGAAATACGACACCAATAATCAAAAATCTAAACACGCAGTTACAGTTATGTTTTTTCGTACCGTGTTTTATAATATTTTGCAATTTTTTTGTATTTTTGAACATATCTTTCTATTTTTTTGCCCAGCCACTGAGCTTATTGTAGAAAATGACAACGCCTGTTGTCATTTTCCATAATGGGATTAACCTAAGCTTACGATACTAAGGTTCCACGGCCTACAGGTATATACCTAGCGAGCCCACTTGACAGAAGTGACAGAATATATTTGATGAATCTGCAACAACTTCCCGTTAAACTAACCATTATTTAACTTTAGGTTATGAAACCTGCTACACTAATTTAGAATAAGTTACATTATATAGTTGAAGAATCTTAACCTAATGGCTTTTGGTGTTTACAATGGTGGCTGTCTCCCGATGGTGTTCGAAACCCGAATTGGTGTTATATTCGGACTGGTCAATAGATTGGTGTTAAAAATCATTTTAAATAAATATCATAAAGAACTGAAAAGGTTCATGCATATATTATCTGTCTCCCTTAATGTGGAACATATAGCTCCCTCATAGATTGTGAAACGGTTCTCCTTAGACGTGACACATGCGTGTGCACGCACTGGAAAGGTTTGCGCATTTGCGGGTAGGTGTCGCCCCGGTGCTGGAAGTTGTTGGAGTATTTCTTATGCGGAGATTCGCCTGGAGACCTGTTGTTGCGACCAGTTCGTGTGCGCCGACGTGATGATGGAGCGAAGTGCGAGCTGGAAATGTATAAAAAATGAGGATAAATAAAACATACTCTTAATTACAGAAAAGAAGGATTGATTATTTTCAGCTTCACAGCTTAGCTCACGAAGTTGTAGAAGAAGTTACCGGTTTTTAGCAAAGCACTGTAACTTGATAGCAGCGTCACTTCCATAATCAATCATAGTTATTCACGGCTTAATTACTAAACCGTATTTAATCAAAATTAACATTGCTACTCTCAAAAAATTAGGCAGTGACCTATTCATATTATTGGAAGCTATGGGAAAAAATCCCTAAACCACCTTTTTATTTGCATCACGCCTACTGTACATATATCCCTAAGAAAATCGAATAAATAATGTATTAAATACTCACATCGAACTATATTCCGTAGGCGTATGTACCGGTGGTGGCGCGGGCTCTCGTCGAGACAGTTTCTTTGTTACAGTTCCGTCCAGAATCACTAAGCGTTCGTTGAATTTCGGTAGTTGTTTCTCGGTTTGTGGGCAGCCGCAGTTGTAGAAGAAGCTTACACGGCAAACGTCGATATGAAGAAGGCTGTAACAATACAAATATTTAGAGGAACTATGCCTAATCGTGGGTTATTATTAGGTTAAAGTTATTATTTTCGCAAGCTGGTGATCATGAATGAATTGCAACTCAAAGTTTCAAAGGTTAAAAGTAACTCTTGTCTATGTAAAAAGCTTTTGTTAAAACCTTTAGTTTCTCAAGAATGTTAAATATTTAATGATATGTAAAAGGGAGGTGTGCTTGATGTTTTTGCGCCAGAAGTAAATATGAAATTTGTTAGGTACTGTAATAAATTCGCTGACTTAAAACTAGCCAGCTGGCCTATTCAAATAACATTTACTTGGAAAATAAGTGATACGAAAGAAACATACCTTTTACAGTAGGATTTGCATTTTCCGACAAAGGCGTGGTACTTGTGGATATCAAAGCTGTAAAAAGGAAAGATTTTTAATAAATTTTAACCTACTTAAAATAAAGGAAGCAAGGAAGATGGCAGCAGCTCAATTACTCTTTCTTAACAACGGCTTATCACAAGAAATATTAGAAAGACCACAGTCGAAGTCAAGCCAGTTGCGACCACGCCCTTTTAACCTGTGTCAAGAAATACGAGATAGAAAATTAATAAACCAATATGGAAACTTACATCGATTGATAGAAGGCGTATCCCAGCGTAGCAACCACGGTGTCAAACAGCACGGTCACCCAGAAGTACGGCATCAGGATGTTGCTGACGAACATCTTCATCAGACAACACGACGACTTCTCGCGGCCGGTGCCAGGGATGGTGGGCTTGAACACCTGGCGGTTGGTCTCCGGCCGCTCAACCACAGTCCCGTCCTCCAACACCTGGTTCTTCAACGGGGTCTGCTCCAAAGCTAGGCCGCAGAAGTTGCCGAACTTGTAGCAAACCCTGGCAAGAAAAATAGGTTTTAATGATAAGACATTGTGAAGAAATATTTTGTACTTCTGTAAATTATCAGCTCAGTGCGCAAATTAAGAAACTGACTAATGTATTAATTTCCGCTCTGAATCCCTTAGGATAGCAATCTAATTTTGAAGAAGGGCTTTGTAAAACAGAAAAAACGCGTAAATTCAAAAGAAAATATAATATTATAGGAAAATACTTTGAGCCATATTAACTTTTTTTTCCAAATCGATTGCTATAACAGCTGCGCAGCAGTAAAAAAAAATAAACAAAAATACAAAACACAATAAAAAAACTGAAAATATAAATTGTCAACAGCTCCAGAATGATGATAAACTTACCTAACATGGTCGTTGAGAGAACCCATGCTGTCGTAGACGTTCCTTTTGAAGAACTCTATCTCGTATCGAGTCTTCCAGCCGAAGAAGAACACCTCGGCTCCTATCTCCACGCTGCGCACTTCGGTTATAGGCCGATTGTTCGCCATGGTTCACTGGGACAAAGAAAACTTAGATTTAGATCCAAGAGTATGTTGGTCCAGGGGGCCACGCCCTATCTCAAAAACAGAAGTACTAGTATAGTAGGAGGACTTCACGCGGACCAAAAATAAGTACTAAATCGAATTCCAGTCAACCTGTAGTACTTCAAATCATTATATAGATCAGCTTCTATAGTATGGGACAGCATAAGTTAGAAAGAGAGGCACAGATAACTCTCTAAATTGGGGTAAGGCCCGCTTATGTATGCCAGTAAGGGTGGGGTGTGGCCAGCGGGGCACTGAAGCAAAATCAATACTCCCGAAATACGCCCCTTGCGTAATGCGATAAATGGACGAACGGAGAGGAACGGAGAAATCTTTGTCATTTTAGAGCACTAATTCGAGGCGGGGATTTAAAAACTTATTATTTGGTTGGATTGGTTTATTATTTTAACAATTTATTGATACAAAAACGGTTAAAATATTAAATTGACCAAAAGCAAAATGCTTCCGAAGTGTATCAAAATGGCGACGCAACTACGCCCTAAAAAGATAACGGTAATATTTTTGATAGTAAAATAAGATCATACGTAAGTATTTGCAAAAAGAACACAGGACACAATACTAAGTACCTCATTACAGGTATTAGCAAAGGTGATGGAAAAAAAATGATGAATAATCCCCCGAAAAATGTTTAATAAATCACATCACGTTCACAATAGACAAATCACATTCATCAATTTTTAATTAGTCACACTTAAAAGATTAAAATATAATTATCTCAACGCAATATTCTCGTGGTTCTTCATAAAATCAACAAGAGCATGAGTTAACACGATCATACATTAATCACTTTCAAATTGCTTAACACATAGACACACCCACTTTACCCCATCTTCAACCCAAACGATCATCAAAATTGCAAAAATATTAAAACAAATTCATGAATCTTCTATCATAAGTAAGAAAAAGACTACTTACAGCACCCGGGGGACCCGGGACTTGAAGAAACGAGGGCAGGAATTGGCTGAGTTCAGGACACGCTCGTACTGCACATGCACTCGGAACAGACTGGCGGGTCTGTACCGCATATTGATCAGGGTGCAAGCCAGACATGCGCTGTACGGGAGTCCGCAGAATCTAGGACTAAACTAGGGTTGTGATGGAGATACCGGATTTGAATCGGAGTTTTAGACATTTGATATATTAATAGCATCTGTTCAAAAACATTCATTAACTAGACTACATTTGAACCAATGCGACTATGAAAGTTCCAGCACCGTGCGTTAAGTTTGGTGGGACTCAGAAACTTAACCAAAGGAGGTTTTAACGTAGACACATGCGATGCATTTTGATATTTTAGGAAACTTGCACTTGAGTTTCGAGTGTATTCAAAGATCTAGACCATGGAAAAAACATAACGAATTACCTCACGTTAAGATTTGTGGACTGGAAGTGAGTCTGGTGGAATTCTACTTTGTTGTTGAAATTTCGAAATGATGCGGATGCGGATGGAAGTTTCTTTACAACCCTAGACTATATAGGCTACATAGATGGTTATTTATAATTGCGCACAGATTCTGATCGATAGAGCGGGCTGAAGGGGTTGCTGGGCGTGATTTATGGCGTAGGTTGTTGAACTCAATGCGTCGTTTTGAGTAGGTTCTGAATATTTTACATTTAGATGTACATGTGTTTTGTATGATGGGGTATAGGGTGGGATGAAATGTACTGAACAATTATAATATTAAAATTAGGGTGACGTTCTTTGGCCTCTGCCTACCTCTATGGGAAATAGACGTGATTTTACATATGTATGTAAAATTTTGGAAATTTAGATAATATATTATTATTGTGACATTCCTAAAACTTTAAATCCCTGTTTTATTCACCAAAATATTCGTTATACCACTCGTAAAATTCCCGGATCTATATGTATCTTGATCCTATTTCTATGATCGAACTAAATTTTAAAATAATATATCATACCCAGCTTCACACCCTTTCAAAATAAGTAGCGGTTAGCTAAACAAAAGAAATTAGGTATAACAGATTTATTCATAAATTTGCTATCCCTTTATCTATCAGATACGTTATCGTACACTTATCCTTAAGTAGTGCAACTGCCTCTAAGCTAGTGCGTAACGTATTTTTACACCCTCATACTTGCCGTCGTTAATGAGCTTTCTTACCGAAATTATTTCATCAACAAGTCTATCCTGTATGACAAGATGTATGGATTTGAATGAGGCAAGGGAAGTTTGCAAGGATCGTACCAAGTAGCATTCCTTGTTTCTGCCTACCCCTATGGGAAATGGCGTGATATTACGTATGTCTATCGCGTTACGAGATACCAACTGCGGTTATAATTTTACTCGAAAAATAAATATAAATTATCAGATAACAAGATTTTTTAGACAGCGTGAAGGACTTATCTTTCAGAATAAGATTTTCTATTATATCTCTGAAAAGGGTTATCTGCGTAATCAAAGATACTGTTATTATTAAGAATAGAATTTAAGGTGGTGATGCTACTCGATACTTGAAGTTAATGTTTCTATTTGGCTAGTGCTTAAACTCACCTAAGTTCGCCGTTCTTAAACCCCTTGTAATAATTTAATCAATGATAAGATAGGTTTTAGTTCATGTGCCTAAAGGATACCAAAGTCATCAAACTTTAATGAAATTAACCAATTTATAGTCTAAGGGGGGGTCTCTTAAGTAATAGTGAAGTTTAAATAAGAGGGAAGGTTAAAGAAAACAGCAAATACATTTTTATTGATATTTTATTATAAAAACATTTATAAACATATAATCTACTCGCTACTGACTAGAGATATGTGAGTATTAAAATAGGTACTTAACATTAAAAGCGTCTAAACATACAATTATTATTATAATCTTAAAACAAAGCATTACTATTCTAAAAGCACAAATTGTAAATGAGGTACAAACATTTTAAAATTCTACTTTTTATTTAAACATCCAGATTATAATGGAGACAAGTAGATTTTAGTGACGATTAATGTGAAGGAGTGTCCTATACGAAATAGGATTCATCGAAAGATATAAGGTACAGTCACTTAATCAGATTTTATAAATTTCCTGATTGTAAATAAGATAGTTCGACACATAAATGCGTATTAATGCTGTAAACGAAGTCCCCTTTGTGCAAAGAGCAGATCGACTTCCCCTATTACTCCCTTAGGGGGTAAATAAACCTAACCCTTTTTTATTCGGGTTAATTTGTGTCTGAACAATTATAAACAAAAAGTTATACTCGTAGCGCAATAAAGGTGATTTATAGCTGTTTTAGGCCTTGATTTTTAAGTGGACTTTTGTGTGCTTTTGAAGTTATTTCATTATGTACAATGGGAGGTTTTAAGCAAGATAGATAGGAGACTTACTTAACAGATGTTTATCATATTATATAAAGTTATCTCTTTATGATGGATAGTAGTACAATGAATTCAAAAGCCAGGTATAGGTCGGCTTATTATGTAGCACAAAGCACAGTTATTTGATAGATCATGTTTAAAAACAGCTCAGTAAAAAAGTATTGAATAGAAAAGAGGATAGCAATGTTATAAGATTACTATTTTACATAGATTAATGTTTATAAAATAGTTTGTACAAAGAAGTCTTATTCTAAAGAGCTTGAAACGTTAAGTTTCAGCAGATTGACATTTAGTAGCCTACGACTAAAATGAAACGTCATTCATATCAAGATATAGGCATGATTTACCACTATCGAGTTATGATGTAAGTTGGGTAACTTATGCCCGGTTTCTGAGGTACATTTAGCGGTAGTTTCTCTATTGAATAGCGTTTGACAACCGGACATTAATGATGTAGGGGCGTATCTTTTAATGTTTTTGCCTTGTAATTAGTAATATCTTTGCTTTTGAACAGGTAAAGTTATCCTGTGAGAATGTACCAATCGGATGATATAAGCCCCCCTTGGCCTATCCCTCCTCCACCCGTAGTTTTGAGATCTTTTACTACTCTTTTAAGTGACAAAAATGATTGTATAGCAATTGAATGACGTTTCAACAACTTACTTAAATACTATTGTGTATATTATTAATTCTTAAAATACATTAATATATGTATCGTCTAATCCCTCAAGTACTGAAATTTACAGTTGAGGCTTATTATCTTACCTAATTTACACAGTGTTGAGGCTCCAAAAATACATTTATAATACTATAATATGTAGACACCGAGAATTTCAAAGAATTTATTATTCAAACTACTTGTATGCGCACACCGGAGACACAATGTAGTTTCACTCACATTTAACATTAATTACTTCATTAAGATCTAGCAGAATTATGCAAATAACGGCTTAAATGCGTTCTAGACTGTCGTGTCTGCAACTGCTGATCAGTTATCGGGTACTCCCGAATCTATGTTGAGGCGTAGTTGGTGGCTTTTACAAACATCTTACTACTTGCAAAATGTCCTGCGAAGTGTCTATTTCACATAGATAATAGGCTCCTTTACACACACACACTCTATCGCGCATGATATAACAATCACGCGTGAAAGAGCGCGCGATGAAAAGATGTGCAAGGAGAAAGGAAAGTCCGCGCGGCGCTCATCTGTCAAACCCGTGAATAAAATCGCGAGCGAAGACCGCGCGTAAGAAATAAGTCTTTCCCGTGCGTTATCCTGTACGCTCCTAAGAACGCGCAATAGAGCGTGTGTGTAAAGGCGGCCATTGACACATTAAAGTTTGATGTTTCATTTGCAGGATGTTGATTGTATACATTTCGGTGTGCGCTAGGCTTAAAGAATAACAATCACGTTTATTTGTATTAATTATAGTTACATATTTTTCATCAAATTAGTTTCCTTTCCAACGCTTTCAGTAATGTTTCTCGGTTTCTTTTTCTATCATTTACATGGTGCAACTTTTAATTTGCGCGTCTACACCATTCCATACTTATTTATTGATATATCACATGAAACTCACATAATCTATTATAATTGTACTTTAAAGTTAAATACGTGTATTTTATATCACCTAGGATTATACAAATATATTTCTTACGTGTGGGAATCGAACCTACGATTTCCGTTGCAGTAATGTGACCACTGCACCCCGTCTCATTAGTACCTACAGTATTTTTTATTATAAACATTAGTACCTTAGGTTAAATACTTATTTTAATAGATTAACTTGAATATAGTAATGTGTAAAAATTTCTGTTGATGTTGTAAATAATTTACAATAACATATTAAACCATAAAAATCATTTTAATTTAATAGAAAATTTTGCTCAAAATTATTATAATATTGAACGAAATAAATAATTTTGCTGTAAATAATAAGAAACATAATTAATAATGAAAATATTATTACGCTGAATTATAATTATTACGCCTTAATGTAATCTAAGTATTGTTTCATCACTCTTTTTCCCGAAGTTTCATTCAAATTACATTTAATCCTAACAAACTGGAGTCCAGTTATGTACAATCTATTTAAATCTTAACTCGATCTCACCTGTTCCCAATGTACAATTGTACATACTCTTATAATTTATCATATATCGTAGTCAGAAACACTAAATAAGTAAACTTTAAAGAATATAAATTAATTTAATCCTCCTCCCGGGATATTGACGGGGCTTAGTATTGAGTCATCACGCAAGTCAATTGCGGGTTAAAATCTTTGCTGGGAAATATTTTTGGGTGATAGAAATCAAATTATAATTAAAAAAAAACAAATATGATTTGAAATTTTATAAGTTGAAAAGAAATATTACTTAAGATAGACAAAAGTAAATATACAATATCAAAAAGTAATTATTCTAAAACACATATTTTTGTCACCGACAATGTTGTCGGGTTTTTAAACACTAAATTACCTAGCTTGGATGTTCAGCGCCACAAAATGTACAACTTATTGGTATAGTTGCCTATACTTTATAAATTACACTATTTATCTGTCTTGGCCGCAATATCTATTAATTATAAGTACGTACTTTTTAACAATATTTAAATCTTATTTGGAGCGATATATAAAAATAAATAACCGATATTTGTAATTAAAAAAACCTTTGTATGTGATTATAAGATTTGTCCATTCGAAAAAAAACTATAATATGTAACTAAACTGTTCCCAAAATGGGATTAGGCCTCCCCCCCATGCTGATTAAAAGCAGGTTGGGTCCACCACGGTATTTAATACTCGATTTGAGTTCACCTTCCTGATAAAGCAGGTGATAATTATTTCTAATACACACATAACTTTCATAAGTCATTGGTGTGTTGCCTAGGTATTGAACTGACCGCCCGTGTTAACGGAGTCAATGTTTATACCAACTTGGCTATATCACTGCTTACTTATAAATAAATGAATAAATTAATTAATATTTTTGGACAACTCACACAACGCCATCAGTAGCCCTACCATGAGTTGGCGTAGTTAAAAACTAGAGTAGTTAACGTGAGAACGCAACTACAACAGTGGGCTCAAATAGGGAAAGAATGAACGACAAAGCCAATCTACATTCACTGTTGTTTAATTTAACTACACGTTATTAAATATGGTAGCAATTTTGGTACCTTAACTATCCGCTAGAGGCGCTGTTCGAGTTTTACGAGAACTACAGTGTCTCCGGGAGACTGTAGTTACCAACTCATGGTAACGCTACAGATCTAAATTTTTTGGTATACGATTGTATACAAAAAATGTATGTCTATGCATATCTAGTTTACGCTGTGTATATGTTGTCCACTCATAAAAATAAATATAATAACTTAAATGTTCCCGAAGTTGGGTTATCCTTTAAGTCCACCACGCTGGCCAAGTGCGGGTTGAGGACTTTGTATTCCTACTAGAACTGTTTAAAGAACTTTCGGATACGTTTTACATTCACCGTCGCTCCCAATAAAGCAGATGATAATTATTTCTAATACACACATAACTTTGTTAAGTCATTGGTGTGTTGCCTAGGTATTGGACACCCGACCACGCATGTTAACGAGGCTAGGGTTTATACCATCGGGCTATATCACTGCTTACTTAAAAATAAATGAATAAATTAATTAATATTTTTGGACAAGTCACGCAAATCTGATTTAAAGCCAAATAATTTTGGTATACGATTATGCGAGTCATGTCCCCTCGTAAAAATAAATATAATAACTTAAATGTTCCCGAAATTGGGTTAGGCCTTAAGTCCACCACGCTGGCCAAGTGCGGGTTGGGGACTTTGTATTCCTACTAGAACTGTTTTAAAGAACTTTCGGAAACGTTACCTTTTTTTGTGCATCGTCTGGTATACTCCGTATAACGAAGCAAGTGATAATTATTTATAATACACACATAACTTGGATAAGTCATTGGTGTGTTGCCTAGGTATTGAACAACTGACCGCTCGTGATAACGGAGTCAATGTTTATACCACTTGGCCATATCATTGCTTCTTGATAAATAAATGAATAAATTAATTAATATTTTTGGACAACTTACATATCACACACAGTTGATTCCAGACCAAACAAAACTTTTGTAACACAACGTATTTTGTACAAATTATGAAACGATAGTGACTACGCGCATAGATTAGGTTTATGTCAACTAGTGACTTCGGCAGACATATTTTGGCCAATAGCGATTTCTTTCACAATCATTGTTACACTTCAACCAATTTACACGAAACTTTGATAGATTATACACTAGAACCTTTATCTGGAATTATTCTATCGCATGGTACTAATTTCATGAAAATCAGTATAATAGATATTTCCGTTGTGATTGAAATAAGATTTACGTTTTATAAATAAGTAAGTCAAATTTTAACATAAATATTAGCGGCCAAGACAAACATGTTTATACCTAAGATTATTAAATATGACTATAATTAGCCGTATATTATCCTATTTGCGTTTTAGGATCCACTGAAGGTTATTGTTTCGTATGTACACTTACATATCTAACTTAGCGATATTTAGTAACTTAATTTGTAAAAAAATAAATAAAAACGTAACATAATTTAAATCTATTTCGTATTACTTTATGTCATATTTTTAAACGTATATGTAAAAACGAATATGTAAAAACTATACTCAGTAAATTAAGTTCTTAACAAATTAATTGTAATAATTTAACTGTTATAGGTATTGTAGAGGCGCTCATAGACAAATTTGCTCACCGGTAAACGAATAGTTGTTAATAAGCTTTGATAATGAGTGGCCGTATAGTAGTCTTAGAACTGACCGACTTAGCGCTTTGGATGGCACGCTTAAAGTCGGTACCGGTTGTTGTCAATTATTATAGCAGTAATTTACGTCATAGAGCTTGAACAACTTAGATATTAGGTGGTTTGTCCTCTTATCTTGAAATCTTAAATATTTTTATTATTTCCGACCTCAAATTACAAAACGAAAGTAAAATTCTAGTGCTATTGTCTTAAATTTACTTTAAATAACTATTAGTTGTTGAATCGTTCTAGATGTTAACCTTCTTCACTTTTCTATTGATCTTACCGGGTCATAATCCTTCATATGTACAACTTATTACATAATACAGGCCTCTCGACTTCATTCACGTATTTACAACTTATAACTAATGATATCTTGTCTGTCCAATTTCATTAGAAATACTTATAGTATTTCATCTTATAACTTACATTTATTCCTTAGCTATCTTACGAACTGTATGCACAGCTAATGTTTGCAAAGAATGTAATGACACCACCTGTTTTACTAAATTTATCTTAAAATTTAAGGTTTTACGGCTAAGTTGTAAAGTTTAGATTACCACGTCAATTTTATCTCGAGATAAAAATTTGGTCTCGAATCAGAGGCAAATGGAGTCCAATTATTTTATAATGGTGTTTTAGTAGATGACAAGTTCAATTCTGACGTAGCAATCAAGTCAAAGAAGTCGGTATCGAGTCAGGATTAAGTCGGTTTGAAAGTCAAAGTCGGTTTAGTCTAGTCGTTGGCAGTAAAATAGTCAGTACGCAGAATGACGCTGCTCCCCGTCATTGGTGTGAAGATGTCTTAGTCGGTTGCTATGACTAGGGTGATGCTATTCTAGGCCGGCACCACAAGTAGCTCGGCCAATATGATTGAGTACATATTTTCTCTTAGTTTACTTATGACCTGTATGTACAGCTACCGTTCGCAAAGAATCAACATGCCATGTTTCATAGATAACGTCTGATTTCTTAAACCTATTTTAATAATAAATCTAATTATATTCTTTTATTATTTAGGTGTTTCGTATATTTCATCGCAGCCAGTTATTTGTTAGTTCGTTCCTGGACAATCACAATTGACAGATGGCTGCGTCTTAATGTGAAACCGGACTTCGATTGGAGACAAATGGAGTCCAAGACATTGTTATACGATTTGAAGTAGATAACTGGCTATTCGTATTAAGTTGGTATTGATTTAGGGTTAAGTCGGGTACAAGTCAGGGTTAAGTCGGTTACGAGTCAGGATTTAGTCGGTTTTGAAGTCAAAGTCAGTTCAGTCAGTATAATCTATTCTTGGCAGTAAAATAGTCAGTACGCAGAATGACGCTGCTCCCCGTCATTCGGTGTGAAGATGTCTTAGTTGGTTGCTATGACTAGGGTGGTGCTATTCTAGGCCGGCACCACAAGTAGCTCGGCCAATATGTTTGAGTACATATTTGCTCTTAGTTTACTTATTATCTGTATGTACAGCTACCGTTCGCAAAGAATTAACATGCCATGTTTCATAGATAACGTCTGTTTTCTTAAACCTATCTTATAGTAGATCTAAGTACATTATTTTATTATTTAAGTGGTTTGTGTATTTCATCGTGCCCAGTTATTTGTTACTTCGTTTCTGGACAATCGACAGTTGGTTGCGTCTTGATGTGAAACTGGACTTTGATTGGAGACAAAAGGAGTCCAAGATATTGTGATACGATTTTAAATAGTTGGCGATATAAACTTTGGATGTCGCACTTAACTGACTGGCAAATCTAATTAAGTAGTTTTTTTTGTCTAGAATTAAGTCGGTTACGAGTCAGGGTTAAGTCGGTTTGAAAGTCAAAGTCGTTTTAGTCGTGTCAGCGTAGTCTAGTCAACGGCAGTAAAATAGTCAGTACGCAGAATGACGCTGCTCCCCGTCATTGGTGTGAAGATGTATTAGTCGGTTGCTATGACTAGGGTGGTGCTATTCTAGGCCGGCACCACAAGTAGCTCGGCCAATATGTTTGAGTACATATTTCCTCTTAGTTTACTTATGACCTGTATGTACAGCTACCGTTTGCAAAGAATCAACATGCCATGTTTCATAGATAACGTCTGATTTCTTAAACCTATCTTAATAGTAAATCTTATTTTAATATTATTTATCAGTATTTCAGCGTACCCAGTTATTTGTTACTTCGTTTCGGGACAATCACAATTGACAGATGGCTGCGTCTTAATGTAAAACTGGACTTCGATTGGAGACAAAAGGAGTCCGAGACATTGTGATACGATTTTAAGTCGATGATGATATAATCTTTGGATGTCGTATTCAACTTACTGGCTAATCTTATTAAGTATTTTTTTTTTAGTTTAGGATAAAGTCGGTTACGAGTCAGAGTTAAGCCGGTTACGAGTCAGGATTTAGTCGGTTTTAAAGACAAAGTCAGTTTAGTCAGCATAATCTATTCTTGGCAGTAAAAAAGTCAGTACGCAGAATGACGCTGCTCCCCGTCATTCCGGGGGTATAAGATGTCTTAGTCGGTTGCTATGACTAGGGTGGTGCTATTCTAGGCCGGCACCACAAGTAGCTCGGCCAATATATTCAAGTACATATTTGCTCTTAGTTTACTTATTACCTGTATGTACAGCTACCGTTCGCAAAGAATCAACATGCCATGTTTCATAGATAACGTCTGATTTCTTAAACCTATCTTATTAGTAGATCTAGTTATATAATTTTATTATTTAGGTGTTTCGTATATTTCATCGTAGCCAGTTATTTGTTAGTTCGTTTCTAGACAATCACAACTGACAGATGGCTGCGTCTTAATGTGAAACTGGACTTCAATTGGAGACAAATGGAGTCCAAGACATTGTTATACGATTTGAAGTAGATAACTGGCTATTCGTATTAAGTTGGTATTGATTTAGGGTTAAGTCGGGTACAAGTCAGGGTTAAGTCGGTTACGAGTCAGGATTTAGTCGGTTTTGAAGTCAAAGTCAGTTTAGTCAGTATAATCTATTCTTGGCAGTAAAATGGTCAGTACGCAGAATGACGCTGCTCCCCGTCATCCGGTGTGAAGATGTCTTAGTCGGTTGCTATGACTGGGGTGGTGCTATTCTAGGCCGGCACCACATGTAGCTCGGCCAATATGTTTGAGTACATATTTGCTCTTAGCTTACTTATGACCTGTATGTACAGCTACCGTTCGCAAAGAATCAACATGCCATGTTTCATAGATAACGTCTGATTTCTTAAACTAATCTTAACATTAGATCTAATTCTATTATTTTATTATTTAAGTGGTTTGTGTATTTCATCGTGCCCAGTTATTTGTAACTTCGTTTTTGGACAATCACAACTGACAGATGGCTGCGTCTTAATGTAAAACTGGACTTTGATTGGAGACAAAAGGAGTCCAAGATATTGTGATACGATTTTAAGTAGTTGGCGATATAAACTTTGGATGTCGCACTTAACTGACTGGCAAATCTAATAAAGTAGTTTTTTTTGTCTAGAATTAAGTCGGTTACAAGTCAGGGTTAAGTCGGTTTGAAAGTCAAAGTCGGGTTTTGTCGAGTCGGTGTAGTCTAGTCAATGGCAGTAAAATGGCCAGTACGCAGAATGACGCTGCTCCCCGTCATCCGGTGTGAAGATGTATTAGTCGTTTGCTATGACTAGGGTGGTGCTATTCTAGGCCGGCACCACAAGTAGCTCGGCCAATATGTTTGAGTACATATTTTCTCTTAGTTTACTTATGATCTGTATGTACAGCTACTGTTCGCAAAGAATCAACATGCCATGTTTCATAGATGACGTCTGATTTCCTAAACTTATCTTAATATTAGGTCTAATTCTATTATTTTATTATTTTAGTGGTTTGTGTATTTCATCGTGCCCAGTTATTTGTTACTTCGTTTCTGGACAATCACAATTGATAGATGGCTGCGTCTTAATGTGGAACTGGACTTCGATTGAAGAAAAATTGAGTCCACGACATTGTGATACGATTTGAACTAGATAACTGGCTATTCGTATTAAGTTGGTATTGATTTAGGGTTAAATCGGTTACGAGTCAGGGTTAAATCGGTTACGAGTCAGGATTTAGTCGGTTTTAAAGTCAAAGTCATTTTAGTCAGTATAATCTATTCTTGGCAGTAAAAAAGTCAGTACGCAGAATGACGCTGCTCCCCGTCATTCCGGGGGTATAAGATGTCTTAGTCGGTTGCTATGACTAGGGTGGTGCTATTCTAGGCCGGCACCACAAGTAGCTCGGCCAATATGTTCAAGTACATATTTTCTCTTAGTTTACTTATTATCTGTATGTACAGCTACCGTTTGCAAAGAATCAACATGCCATGTTTCATAGATAACGTCTAATTTCTTAAACCTATCTTAATAGTAAATCTTATTTTAATATTATTTATCAGTATTTCCTTCGTACCCAGTTATTTGTTAGTTCGTTTCGGGACAATCACAATTGACAGTTGGTTGCGTCTTAATGTGAAACTGGACTTTGATTGGAGACAAAAGGAGTCCAAGATATTGTGATACGATTTTAAGTAGTTGGCGATATAAACTTTGGATGTCGCACTTAACTGACTGGCTAATCTAATTAAGTAGTTTTTTTTTGTCTAGAAACAAGTCGGTTACAAGTCAGGGTTAAGTCGGTTTGAAAGTCAAAGTCGGGTTTTGTCGAGTCGGTGTAGTCTAGCCAATGGCAGTAAAATGGCCAGTACGCAGAATGACGCTGCTCCCCGTCATCCGGTGTGAAGATGTATTAGTCGGCTGCTATGACTAGTGTGGTGCTATTCTAGGCCGGCACCACAAGTAGCTCGGCCAATATGTTTAAGTATTGCTCTTAGTTTACTTATTACCTGTATGTACAGCTACCGATTGCAAATAATCAACATGCCATGTTTCATAGATGACGTCTGTTTTCTTAAACCTATCTTAATATTAGATCTAATTCTATTATTTTATTATTTAAGTGGTTTGTGTATTTCGTCATGCCCAGTTATTTGTTACTTTGTTTCTGGACAATCACAATTGACAGATGGCTGCGTCTTAATGTGAAACTGGACTTTGATTGAAGACAAATAAAGTCCAAGACATTGTGATACGATTTTAAGAAGATGAAGATATAATTTTTAGATGTCTCATTCTTCTTTGAGTTTAGGATTAAGTCGGTTACGAGTCTGGATTAAGTCGGTTTGAAAGTAAAAGTCGTTTTAGTCGAGTCGGTGTAGTTTAGTCGTTGGCAGTAAAATAGTCAGTACGCAGAATGACGCTGCTCCCCGTCATCCGGTGTGAAGATGTATTAGTCGGTTGCTATGACTAGGGTGGTGCTATTCTAGGCCGGCACCACAAGTAGGTCGGCCAACACGTTAGCGATATAGACTGTTTTGGCCAGGTTAGAAGGCGGCTATAAGATACACCATACCGAGACGTGAAGCATTATAAATGCCGCAGTGACGAAATTAGAGACATGCCGCAGCAAGATAAATATAATCGCGCTATCAGTTGGGAAAAGCAGACGCAGAGTAAGTCATATCTTTGCTTCAGGTCAAGTCCAAATTAAGTCGGTTTTAGATAGAATTGAAGTCGGAGTCATATCCTAAGTTTTGTTTATAATTAAATCGGTGGTAAGTATGTTGTACTTTGATGTTATTTTTCAGTTAAATCGCTGTCATGTTTGAGTTCTGTTAAGTGTCTAATCGTTACTTACTTAAATTACTTACGAACTATGGAAGTAAGAAAATGTACAATTACTTCCCCTTTTTCCTTAATTATGTGTGTAATCTTTGTTCGTCATAGTCCACTTTTTTAATTACTATATCATGTAATCTTAAGCACTAATTTCAATTTTGTAAAAATATACTTCTTTGTATGCTAATTTAGGAAGTTGTCTGTAGCTATAGTTATTTAAAACTTGATAGAATCTCTTTATAATATTATATATTCATTGATATGCCAATCGAAATATATTTCTAATGACTAGATTTCCTAATCTTTATATGTTCACCGCGCATAAGCACGGAGCCACTATGTACTACTTCTCTAACATTATATAGAACGCTGGTTTCTTATGGTGCTACTTATATTAGTTTTGTTGCTGGATACATTTAAACAGGACGATACGATACAGATATTTTATTAGAAATAATTAATTTGTTTGTTTATCAATGCAAGGGGTAAAAATAACTTGCAGCTTGTTTAGAAAACCGTCGCTTTAAATTCATTCTAATACATTTGGAGACAAGGTTGTTGTAAAATTGTTGAACCCATGTAAATACGAGGTTGGTAGAAGATAATAATATACTATGAAAAAAGAGAAATAAAAAATGCGTCAGAAATGCGCCATACTGAATATAAATTATGAAAGGAAAATAACGAAGTAATATGTAATCAATATATCTTTACGTTAAGTTAATAAATCAGATTACTAGATTGTGGAGGTTCAATGGGCAGTCGCTCCATGTAAAACACTGGTATTCAGTTGGATCCGGGGAAACTGAAAGCCGACACCAACATAGTTGGAAGAAAGGCTAGGCTGATGATAATAAGATATTTACGTTAAGTGCTAGTTCTTTAAGCGTAACGTCGTATCGGTATCGTGTCGTCTAATATAAAGTGCCCAACACCTATATACTTAACCTAACGTACAAACTAAGAAAGTTTATTATGTACATTAACTTTCTTTCTCATTACCTAATTAATTTTGTTCACGTACTTTTGTTTTTAGCCTCTCACAGGCTTGAGGATATTACGTCTAATGTAGTTTAATTATTTTGTTATAAAAATATATTATTTGTGTTCAGTTTATTGTCTTAACTAACTTATTCTATTTACAAGCTAATGTTTGCAAAGATCGACGTAGTGTGTACAATCGTGGTAGCCAGGGCTGACTCATATTCTAAGCGAGGTAATCGGATAGATATACTAAGATGACAACCAGAGTATTTGAATAGTTCATATTTCAAGTCCAAAAATGGAACTTAGGTAATACAGAATTTCGGCGCGTTTATTCACATTTATTTGACCGTTTTTTTTTTCATTGAATACTAAAGTATTAGCAAGTTACATGGTTTTATTTAAATGTTAGAAGAAAATTGATACTTTAGAACCAAAATAATAATTATTTTCATTACTGATAAATTCGGTGGCCACCTTTGTTTGTCACCTGTAGATGAGGGTTTGAAGGTGCTTAAGTTGTTTAATATTCACGTTTTATTTTTGCATGAGACCAATGTCAATGTACCATGGCCTAATAGACAGGTAGCAAAAGTTATTAAATTAAGACTCATTCTCGGAAAAGTTATTGTGTACAAGTCCCAGTATTAGTGTCTGTCACGATGTCATGGGCCCTCCACCTTCCCTCCACGCCCATCGGAGGGCACGTGCCATCGTGACAAATACTTACAAACTAAAATATAAATTCAAATACATAAGAAGACCAGACTTCCAACTATAATCAACGAAAACGAATATTCGGAAAGGGTTATAAACCAACATCTTCAAATATTTGACGAAATATAGTTTTCACGAGCAATACTGGGCCCTCATTATTGTAAAGACAACAGGCGAGAAACTAATATTAAAACACTGGTTTTGGGTTTTCAATAAATAGAGCAGTAATTTTTTGGCGTTTGTTTGATTAAAAAGCCATGATGGAGAATTATTTACTGTGACGTCTATTCTCCAAAAATGTATTAAGATGGTAAAATACTTTTATGTTTCTTGTTTAATTTCGATTTGGTTTTCTTTACCTTAGTATCTCTATTCCGATATACATCATTATATATTACTTATAAGTGTATTTAGTTATAGTCGCTTCCGATTTATTATCTTCAATAAGGTTACGCTGCTATTAAGTTACTGAGAGCTGTTATTAGATTCAGTTCTTAATATTTTTGTTGGTTTACCAAGTGGCGTTGTTTGTTCTCTGACAACTCCTATGGTTTCCCATGGTTTCCCATGGTTTCCCATCGTTTCCCATCGTTTCCCATAGGAGTTGTGATAATTTGTATGTACGTTTGTTTATCCCTTTACTGGAGTTAGTTTATAGAGAACGATTGCTTGTGAGTCTTTTTACATCAGACTTTTATGTTAGTTCCTTCCATAGTATGTGTTATAGGAGCGCGCTAGTCAGTTGTTCTCAGTGATTTACCTGGAGAAGGTGAAGCAATATTTGACACGGTTATACCATAGATGGGAGAAAAGTTGGAATTTGAACTGCGCTTAAGCTTTAGATGCTAAAAGTCATCCTGGTTATAATTGTTATTTCCAATGATGGTATGACGGAATTATATTAGAATTTAATTTCACGTGTCAGAGATGTTGTCGAGACGATGTCGTGTTGGTATCGTGTCGTCTGATGTAAAAACACCCAACTACTTAAATTTACATTATATTCTAACTTCCTTGTACAACATGTAACATAAACATAAATACATTCCTAAATATTATAACAAAATCAGAAAAATCTAACGTTTAAAACCTTTTAGGTTTGTTGTTCTTTTAGTGACAACGAAAAACAAAATTATTTGAAAAGTATCATAAAATATTGTAAATATCATAAATATGTAAATATCGTAAAAATCAAATAACTGTGAACGTAATTTCTGTAAATAATTAAAATAAGATGTTAAAGGAAATAATTTGTTTCTGCTACATGTTATCAAGAAAGTCTTAAACTATCCTTAATTATACTTATAACTAATTTAGTAAATCAAGTATCTTAAATCTAGTGTTTTCGTATAAAAATATAATATCTCCGTTATTTTATTGTATTTGTCGCTTACCCATCTTATAATCTGTATGTACAGCTACTGTTTGTAAAGAGAAAGGTGACTTAGGTTTTCCTATCAACTAGAACCTACCTACTTAAATACTAATACTAAGTTAGTCGGAAAAGATATAAATTGTTTTATATTTCCTTTTTGTGCTCAGCAAAATTCCGTTCAAATTAGATTATGTTATTTGTTTGTTTTATACATAATTTATGAAAAAGTTTTTAATTAAAAAGCGTGTCTCGTCATCAAACCTCAAAGTTTGACGGAATGATATAATTTGCAACAACATTGTATTTTTTTGAAATATGAACAAAGGAAAAAAGCGTTTCATTTATTTATGTTTCAATTAAATTAAATTAAATATGAATAAAAATATAATTATTATGGTTATTTCCTCCAAAGAAGTGTTAAAAGTATGTTTTCTTCTAGTTGTTTAATCGAATCAAATCGATTTTTTGTGTAAAATTAACATCTTTTCCGACTAACCCAGTGCATGCTTTGGCATGTGCAAGCACTTTCCGAAACTCAAACTAAAACATTTGACTGTCGTGGGGAAACTAGTGTCATATGATTTTATATATGTAAATTGACTAGTTATGGCTGAAGAAATGCTTGTTAGTAGCGTATGTAATAAAGCAGTATTAGCATCGTGTTAGTATATTGCTTTACCGAAAATAGTCTTCAGTTAACAGCCTGGAGTTTCGTAATCTGCTCGGTATAATGGCAATATGATTGCACTACATAACATGGGACTAACATTATCAACGGCAAAACGTGGATGTATTTCATTCACCTCTGCCTAAAGGTTCGGGTATAAAAGGCATAATATTATTGTATATTAGTCTTTAGTTCTACTTTCCGCCAAGTGCCTACACATGCCACTACATGCGTTATACTTATATTAAATTAGACATTAAACCGCCAAAGAAAATACTTGATTAAGTACAGGACTGATCAGCTGTCGGTTTTGTTTCAGTTTTAATTTGGCGATTACCTATGATATCTAATTGAGATTTTTTACATTAAACTAATACGAGCATCTGAATTAAACTGTATTTGATGGTCATAGTTTTCAAGAACATGCTGTACTTTTGTTGGTGCCTGAGTTTTATATTAAAGTTAATTGTTCAAACTGTAAATTTGTTTTATATATGTATGGAAGTTGTTACGATATTTAGGGCACAGATAATGATTTTTGTGATTGCCGCTATCTATCACAAATATACATACAGTGTTTTAGTGAAACAGTTAATTTGATGTATGTCGGTGCCGTGTCGTCTAATATAAAAATACCCAATCACTTAAACTACGTTTAGTACACGAAACACCTTTCCGATTGTGGATATCGATCCGTTTTATATAAAAAATATATATCTCTGATCTACATTTTTTTGTGTTTTTTACCTTAAAATACCTTATAAACGTTATTTACAGCTACTGTTTGTAATGAAATAGAAGTGCCGGTTTGTTTACTTATCCTACTTATTCTAATACACGACAAATAGCTATTGTCAGAGAAGAAATGCAAATCTTTTAAAAATTCAAAATAATTTAATTTGACGATAACTGTAACAAAATTAAGCAATTAAACTTTACAAGTCAAACTAATTCATGATAAAAACCAGTATAATGTTTAACTAAGATAATAAACTAACCTTAAATAGACAACATTCAAAATTTGGCTAGCCTTTCTGTGTTACCAAGATATTCGCGGATCTTTTGAAAAATGACCATTCCTATAGTTGTTATAGAGACCATTAAACAATTAAAGAAGCTTCGTACACTGTTTAACTACTTTTGGTTGTCGTTTAAGGTTTTTGGTTATTTATGCCACTTTCTCGTGCAATTGGTAAATTACAGTTACAATATTTATTCTGCATTCATGTCTTTTCAAATTAAATAAGTAAATTAAATACTAATAAGAATATAAATATCTCCGATTAGCATTTCTTTTCTGACCAACCTTATTATATATAAATTATAAGAAAAAAATAGAGGATTTTTGAAAAAGTTTTTTATAGCAAATTATTGGTGTTTAAAATTTCAACGTTTATCCTATAGTTAAGTTGTCTGGGAGTAGTCGTTGGACTTAGATAAACAGTTTATTAGTTATTTTAAAATGCATTGTCACATAGTTATTACATTTATGCCGATATTTAATGTAACTCAGAACATATTTTAAGTCTTAATGATCTTTTATTACCTGATTAGCTTTTAAAATAATCCTCTATTTTATCAGTATCCTTACAAATTAATAGTGTTTTACATCAGATTTAAACGTCACCAGAGATGAACTTTTGAAAACGGTTATAAGCTTGGTTATAGAACCTTCGTTAATGTTGGTATGTCTAAACTATCTGTTTTGTTTAAAATGTAGTTTATCAATATGATTGTTGTAGAGGCAATCTAATGGTATGTCGCCTAATGAGTACAAGATTATCAGTGTGTTTAAGTCGTCTCGGCGTCGTGTCGTCTGATGTAAAAACACTTAACTATTCTAATATATTATTATGCGCATAGAAGCATTTTTCCTTAACTATTTCATTGTTCTTTTCATTGAGATATTTTTCATATGAATATGAATTATTCCACTTCATGTACGTCATTTTATTCCATACATAGAAGTAGGTATTTTTTTACAAAAATATTTTGAGCCTGTTTTACGCCTTATGGATAAATAACAAATAAATATATGAGAAAGGTTAAATGACAGTACTGTCAAATGACCTTCTGATAAGTTTTTCGACACTTATCCACGAGTCGTGAAACCGGCCTCTAGTCTACATTTTTTTGTATTTTCTTTCCTTAGCTAACTTACGAACTGTATGTACAATCTACTGTTTGCAAAGAATTTTAACTTGCCCGTTTTGTTTAAATCTAACTTAACCTACTTATTATTAAATTGGTTGAAAAAGATGTGCCAAGATTTTTTTAATAATGGTTCTTTTTCGCCCGTGACTGTCCTATTGCTGAGCGAGGTCAGGTCCTCCCAATTGGAGGGAGGGGTTAGGTTAGAATTCATTCCACCACGCTGGTCAAGTGCATATTAGGGACTTTACATGTCATGCCCTCAAGAATTTGTGAAACATGTTGTGTGGTGGATTCATGATTTTGGTTTGAAAGGATGCTTTATATATGTTTGGTAAGACCTGTATATTAAAAATCGTGTTAGTGATGAACTCAGTTGTATTGTTATAACCTCCATATCGATTTTCCTATGGATTTGGTAGTGGGCAAGCAAAACGAAATTTGTTTGTTATCGTGTTCAATCACTTTTATATTGTTTTTAAAATTAATTAGATATTATTTTTTTGCATGATTTTGGTGAAATATTAATAATGTATTATTTATCAGAATTTTGTTTGAGTACCTATATGTTTAGCACGTCTTTTTCGACTAACCGCGTTTACAACTAGAGATCATTGAGAAAACCCGGAGAAAGCTGATGATATTAAAACGGTGACTGACCACATAGAACAAAATAATCCACGATTGAGAGTTGAGTTGATGTTGAATCTATGGAATAAGCACAGCTTTTCACAGTTTTTCTTAGCTTGAAACGCAACAGTTACACAAGATGTTATTATAGGTGGACATGTGGATTCGTATAGTATCATGCTTAGATAGGCTGTTTCTTTAATTAGGTACAGCTTGATTACAAAATATAAGATGTTCTTCATTTCCTTGAGGTCAATCGCGTTTTTATAAAGACTCATTTACTCCGGATTTTCTCGACGAGCTAATAATTATACTAAAGTGAGTGTCTATACATAGAGAACGATCGCCTGAAATCTGTTTTTATTACCATGTCATAGATAAAGTATACTAGTGTATTTGAGTCAGGAGGACTTAAGTGTGATCGGCAGGCAAAGTGCTATTTGTTGATGGAATATTCTCAATAGTAGCCCAGAGTTCGGTAGCCACTAATGAGCTTCCAAATCTTTCGTGTCGTCTCATGTAAAAACACTCATTCACAACATCGTCATTCCTCAAATCTTATACTAACTTAGAAACATTTTTTTTATATTTCCCTTTTTTTTACAAAAATATTTATTTTTCTTCTTAAACCTATAATGTGGTATTACTGTCAATTCAATCGTCTTTATTTGAATTATATTCTTTCTTAGCTAACTTATTATCTGTATGTACAACTACTCATCGTAACTAGCATTAGTCATCCATGTGTCGGTAAAATTTAATTTTCATATACCTAATACCTACCTACCTTATACTATGCACGACTTTTCGGAAAAGATATACAAGACTTTCCAAATCATTTAACTGACATTTAAATAAATGGTTATATGTCAAATTATACAACAAATGTATGAAAATAAACTGAAATTCAGGTTTTTTTTAGGCTTGTAATAGAACACAAAGAGAATATTAAGTTGGCTCTAGAAAACTCAAGATGGTTATAGATGAGTTAAACCCCTTTGAGTGTTTAGTAGTAATATTTCAATGTTGTAATTCTTAAATTGAGCCTTGATGTTTTAATATAACTTAAGAAATAGTTTAGGGTTTAATATTTCAAAATATTAATAACAGTAAATAAATACACCAATAAATTAATATATCCTTAAAAAATTAAAAATCATTTCAATTTTACGTGAGAACAAAGTTAGTATATCTTTACCGAAGAGACAATACGCGGTGAATTGTTCAAGTGGTGAATTTAATTGTTCTTGTTTAAATGTTTTTTTGTTATTTTTATTTTGAAGCCAGCAATCGATCCAAATTCCATATTGTTGTTTATTTTATTATTAGAAACTGCCTGTTTTCGTTGAAAACGTTTTTCAAAAATGAACGACTGGTTCAATTTACTTGCAACTGGAAATCTTTATGAATTGTTATTGATCTGTTATGGTTTAGAAATAGCCTAAAGACCCACTTGAAATATTCACCCTGTTTAATTGAGTGTTTTTAATTTAGATTAAAGTGCCGACCGTATTATTTCTTCATTATTCTATGCAATTAATGTTTTGTTGTGTGTGTTTTTTATTTAATTATTTAATCAAACAATTGATATTGTTTCAAAATTGTTCATGATTCTTCCAAATTGAAAATTTTCATGGTTAATGACTGTCATAACATTTCAAACTATTGCAACATTTATTAATGAATAATTTAATGACTGATTCCAAGGTTTAATTGGTTAGTTTAGAAATAATGTGATTTCTTTAGTTTATCTCGAAGTCCAATAAGTAACAAATATGACGATTAAAAATAAAAATCGTTTTGATATTTTGGTAGAGTTAGTGTCGTATCGGCATCGTGTCGTCTAATATAAAAACACTCAACTACTTACATTTAATTTATATACAACTACGTTTTTGTTATTTAGTGCAAATATCCATCATCTTTTTTACTTAATATCTAAGTACTCAGTATTTATCTTATGAGGGGCCAGTGTTTGCTTGTTCTTTTATAAAAATATATTCTCTTTTACACTAATTCTTTATGTCGTTTTCCCTTATTTAACTTACACGCTGTATGTGCAACTACCGTTTGCATAGATTTTGACAGAACTTCGTTTCTTATTACTAATTATAGCTATTTAGACCTTTATTAAAGTTAGTCGGAAAAGTTTTACCTTTTTAAAACTGTTACAATTTGTTTTATATCAAATGATTGAATGTTTGGATGTAAGTCAAAACTAAGTGTAGGTACTTCATGTTTAAAAAAATGTTTATTCTGATTCTGACCAAGACCAGATTTTGATATTATTTCGATTTTTTTAAGATTTGTTTCTTGTTGATTGTATATTTCAAAATATGGGAATTATTAAAACTTTCATTTCCTTCTGTACCTGCGATTTGACGGCAAAAATACTACTACGAAATTAGGCATTCCCAAACGTCTTTGTGAATCTTTCAATATTTTCATTGCTATTGTCCGAAACCGGGGAATGAGTATCAACCCGGCAAAATTGAATGATTATTTTATAATAGTGAAACAAATCTAAAATACTCATTTTTATTTCAATGAGGTTTAAAACTTTTAATTTAAAATACTGTTATTGTTATTTTGAAATTTGAACGATAGACTCAAAGCTAAAGTCATTATGAAAGTATTTCTTTTCCGACTAACTCTGGACCTTATTATTAAGTCACTGCCTTATTTCAGAACTCGGTTATATTATACTCGCGGCTTAGTAACATTCTCAAAGTGAATATTGAGACAGCCTTAGATCTTTCAGGAAACATAGTTTAATTTCTGTAAGTATTTTAACATTAGCCTAAACGTATCAACGACTACTGACCATCAACCGCATGTTCGAAAGGGGCATATTATGACCGATGTTCTTGGTAAAGGGACTTTAATTAGGAAAGTTGTGGTTGGAAAGTTCATTAGTTCACGGTCTTATTTTATGTAGTGTGTGGGCTTCCCTAAGTCGTGTCGTCGCCGTGTCGGCTTATGTAAAAATACCTGACTGCTTATATCCTATAGAAGCTCCAACCATTGAAGTCGTTATTATATTAGGTATTTAAATATAATTTGTCTCATTTCCAGTTCTTTGAAAGACTCGTTTTCTTATACTATCTTAGAATTGTATGTACAAACTACAGTTTGTTAAGAATATATTTTTTGGTATCAGATGGGCATGGTTTTCCCTAACCTAGTTAAATCTAAATTATTATTTTATTGTAAAGCTTGTTAAAAAAGTGATACAATGCTGATGATGTACTGGATATTGATATTAAAATTTTGTTATTTAAATTGCTTTTTTGGCTCAGTATACTGTTTGAAAATTGTCCAAATATTTCTAAATTATACGGGTCAGAAGATTTTTTATTTATTTGTTTGGTATATTTACTAAAAACTCTAGCAATGCATCTTTTCTCTCAAATGATATTGTTTAATGAACATTGATAGATGAATTGTTTACGTTAGTTTCTTATAACCGAATCTTGGATGCATTGACTGTTATGATCTGTGTATATCTTTCTAGGGCGTCCCCTCTTGGAGTTTTGTATTCTTCGACTAAGCAAATTTCAATATGTCATTAGTAGCACTTTCCTAACTAGCGTTACAGCTCTGTTGGGTCGTGATAGAGGAGGACGGCAAATACCGACACTCCTTTCTTACGCGACCTGTCAGACAAGCCTACAATTAATTTAACTGAGAATTTTTACATCAGACTATAACAAACATCTTTATCTGCTTAGACAATGACTTTGGTTTGTTGTTTTGGCTGCCGTGCGAGAGGTCTCGGGTTCGAATCCTGAGTCGGGCCAAAAAGTCTTTTTTGAGATTTTCTGTTAAGAATTTCTTAGAGATTGCCCGGAGTTGGGAAGTTGAGGTCGAAGGCCTCCGTACCTCGGAGAGCACGTAAAATCCGTCGGTCCTGCGCCTGACCTCTCACTGTCGTGTCGGTTATCCGTCCCACCAGACTATGGGAATGATGGAATAGAGAGTGTACCTGTGTATTGTGCACACACTTGGACACTATAAACAAAGTCCTGCACAGATGGCCAGTTTCAATGAAACTGGTCGCCGTAGTCGTATATCGGCTAGGAGGACATTATTATTAAATTCCACTATTTAATTTTCATCTTAAAATGTTGCGCCAATAGAATTTTTAACGAAGTAAATATATATCTCAAATATTTATGCTTGTAAATATTAGTCACTAGATTGGCTTGGCCCTCGGTTCTTAAAATGGAGAGATTGTTGTACCGTCAATAAGATATTTCGTTGTGACATTAGGGGCAAATATCTTGATCGTGTCGTGACCGTGTCGTCTGATGTAAAAACACTCAATCCCTTAACTTCTACAAAAGTTGCGCCTCCTTCAATTACTTCTTTTCTCAACATTCTGGTTCAAAGATGTTTCAGTTTTTCATTCCTTATACCTATGAGTTTGATAACTATCGATTTATAAAAATATATTCTTATTTTAATATTTCTTTCGTTTGGATACTCATCTCGGCTTATCAATTAGTTATTTGTATAAAAATATATCTCTTTTTATAATATTTTTAGCTTCTTTTTATATACAATCGTTTAGTGACTTAGCTACTTAAAAACTGTATTTACAGCTACTGTTTGCAAAGAATGTTTTATGTCGTCTTGAGATCCTTATAATTAATTATTTGTTAACCTAGTTAAAATTAGACGATTAGTTAGAAAGAAAGTACTTGGAATTTGCTAATTTCTTATTATATCAAACGATTATCATATTTTTTATGTTATCGATTTCTGTGGTTTGTTATTGCATGAAATAGTATTGAATAGTTTTGTGAATTTGATAATTTTCATCGCGTAAATTGTGTTACTTTTTATTATTTATTTGGTTGGATTTGTTTTTTAAGACCAAAGGCAATGCTGTCGTGTTTATTTTTTCTTCTATTATCTTGCAAGGTACATTGTTGTTTATTTGATGTTTAAACTACGTCATCATATATTATTTTAACAACGCACTCACTTTCCAACTAACCTTGACTATGCTAATACTTATAATAATTAAGTAGTATTATTCACTAGTGAGCATTTTCACATCAAACTAAACGTTTCTGTTGGTATGTTGATAATAACAGGTGTAATGTTATAATTTTAAGTCAAATATTAGTTATATTGTGATATATTTTTCGAGTAAGAACTGTTTAGTTAAATGTCGTAACTACCAATGTCGCGTTGGTATTATTTTCAAATGAAAGATGTTATTTTCATGTCGTTATGTGGTCACTGGTCGTGTCGTTTCATGTAAAAACGCTCACTAAAACTTAATGATAATATTTTTGTGAAACTCGCTCAAGCTGCACACTTATTCGGGTAGGAAACTAACAGGAAATTGGAAAAGTATTCAAAATATAGGACTTCTTAAAGTAATATTACAGTTTAATAACTGCGCGAACGCATCCGGGATGTCCAGATATTAATCGTGTAAAGTTCCTGCCGTTTCGTTGAGGACCATAAGCCGATGTAATGTTGTTTGAAATTGGCTATTTTACATTTTCAGATGTAAAAATAAACATATTGTAAACCCGGATAGGTGTGTGAAACTTCGTAAACAAGATGTTATCGTTATCGCAGTAGTAAAGCGAGTTTCATTTTTATTTTTGTATTTTTTTTGTATTTTCTATTTTTGTAACTTTTTTAGCTTTTATTTTTTGTAGTTTTTTTGTGTTTTTTTATTTTTATAGCTTTTTTGGGGTTTTGTTTTTTATAATTTTTTTTGGTTTTAATTTTTATCTTTTTTTTGGGTTTTTATGTTTTATATTTTTTTTTCGTTTTTGTTTTTGTAATTTTTTTGGCAATTTTATTTTTTGTATTTTTTTCATTTTTTTTTATTAAGTATATTAAATCTTAATTTAAATTTCTTACATCCTAAGGAAGTTTATAATGTACAAAGAACTTCCTGGTCCTTAACTAATGTATCTGCCCTTTTCTTAATCGTCTTCTTTCATATACATACTTAATATTATCTTATTCTAATCGTGTTAAACACGTTATTTACGAACGGTTAGTTTTCCGCCAGATCGAAAATTTACACCTTAAAACTTAAAAGCCTGTTTGACAAGCGATAGCTCAAATTATTCTAAATCCCGCGTGATTTCTAAGGTTAAAAAGTATCCTATGTTTTCATCCAGGTCATATCTGTATTCCTTATTTCATTAAAGTCGTTTTATTTCATTTGTTTAAATCCCGATCGAAACCTATATGCTCATAATCACAAAACCGTGAAAGTTATTTTTGCTTAAAGATGGTTTCAGACTCTCACGTCAAAGGTGGTGGAATGAGAGTCGTACTAAAATATGACTAGTTATTTTTGTCTTTAATAAGTTAAGTTGTAATAGCTGTTTTTTAATTAGTGCGTAATGGGGCAACTGTAATAATATTAAGTTCTTTATTTAAGATAGAGAAGAGATAGATACTCTTTCACGCATAACACACCTCTTGCGGTCCTAAGGTTATTTTATTTATAGGCCAATGTTCTCAAGTGGTTGTCATATTGCAAATGTCGTAGACATTACAGTCGATTTATGGTGTGTTCAAAGTATGAGAGTGGGAGTTCAAATGGGCACCCATCGAAGTCTATACCTCGGCATCGATGTTTAACTTAGCTGATCGTATTGCAAAATACCCTTCACTCTGTTCTGATGGATGGTTAAATCAGAAATAATTTGCCAAATCGATTGTAAAACAGGCCCGTATACTTAAATACTAATCTTAATGTTATTTCACACACTAGTACCTTTTAGTATATTGAGCCCAATCTGCGGGACGGCGTATTTACAATCTTGACATCCTAATTACCTTACCCTAATGCGGTTAAAAATTAATTTGAAATCTCCCTGAAATTGGCCGAATATTTGAAAAAGAAATGTTACTTTTGAAAATAAATAAAATTCAGTATTTCCATCTTCAGTAAACGGAGTTGAATACCATTTGCCTAAATTATTATTACGGTACAAACTCACTTGTTTGTAGTGCAATAAAACATTAGGCCGATAAACCTCTCCGCGCTCTAACAGCAAACTTTTGACGTCATACCGAATTAAAAACTATAATTTAATTATTCAAATAGTGATACTGTAAATTTTGATTGTTTTTTTATAGAAAAGTAATTTAAAACTTAATATAATTATAATACAATAAATCCGCATTTTTATATTATACTTTATACTGTGCGTAGTATAATATCTTATTCTAGAATTTAAACATATTCAAACTCACCTGAAACACAAAAAACATATAAAAATATGCGTAATAAAATATACCAAAATTGCCGTAAATAAATGAAATAAATATACCTTACCCATGAAACAAAACTGTAATAAAAGAGCACAGAAAATCAGTAATAAACTTACTTACCTGCCAAAGAATACAATAATTTTAAAATATACGTAAAAACACAGTAGAAAGGAGTGATTTCCTACTAACATCGAATCAGTATTAAGTCCCCTATCGAAGAATTGTCGAGTTACTATCGAGTGGTTATCGAGAGACGCTTTAAAGATGGTACATCAGCGCCTCCGGGGTGTTTAGTAGGAACTAATTTTGACGGTTAATTTTAAACGTCAAATACTCGATACGAAAGCGGTGTAGGAAATTACTGAACATATAGAAAAAATGTATAATAGAATACGGGAATTAACGCGAACACGCATTTTACCTTAAAATGCCTAACGTTTCGGCGCAGGTTGCACTCGCCGTGGTCCCAGGCAGACTGGAGCAGCGATGACAGGACTTCGTGTATATGAGGCGGACGAATGTCCATCCACCCTCATATTTTGATTTTTCCAACCGCCACCACACACTATACTAACCGTGTCTTATTATTATTATATGTATTCTATTATACATTAAACATGCAACGCGAGAGTTTAAAAGTAAGTATAGAAAAAATATATGACGATAATGAAAATATATACTTATATTTGAGGTGACTGTACTTTGTTATTTTATACTCCGAGGTTCAAAGCTGAATGAGAATGGAATATTAATCTTGTGCTTTTCTCAATAAGTGTTATTTATGAATATTAAAGCAATAGTCTTTTTGGAGAGGTTCGTCATATGACTAGAGTTGGTGTAATATCAAACCTTGATCATGAAACTTTAAGCTGTTTTTTTTGCTGTTATTATGATGCTTTTTAGCTGTTTTGTGGCTACATAGTAACCTATGTATTTTGTTAATGTTTTCTCACACATTACTATATTCAAGTTATACCTTATAAATATTAATACTAGCTTAAGACGACATTATTATTTAACCACGGTACATATTCACCTCCACCTCGCGCATTTAGCGTTCGAGGGTAAAATGGAACTCAAAAATCTTAAATTTAACCAAACTTTTTCCTAACATTACGAAGTTCTACTTCCTTAAAGATAATATCGTGTTTTCTTAAAAGGTATTTTTTTACTTGGTTTAACAAAACCATGTTTTGACGGGAGGTTCACCGTCAAGAGCCTCCTGTCATATAGAGCCTGCAATCCCGAACTTAGCAAGGTCAGGGACCTCAATATCATCTAAATCCGCTTTAATCGGGACATAAGCGGTTTGATCCGGTTTCATCGAGATATAACCGCTTTGATCTGGTTTTATTGGAACGTAATCTTCAGTACCGTCGTTTATGTCGATTATTGGATCTTTTAAAGGGAGATTGTCGAATTCGCTGGATATTTTAGCTTCATTTAAGAGTTTAAGGGACTCTTCAAGTAAGTGTGTTCGATGTTCAGGGGTATGACCGCTGGTGGAAGGTGTTTTGTCGACAGACTTGCGATTGTGAAGGGAATTCGTGGCGGATCCCATGTATGGAGGTGGTTGTGGTCTGTTGTAGTTGCTTGCGATGTTCGTGCTCGACTTCGGACTGTAGGGCCGGAACAGACTGTTGTTTGGACTGGAAATTAAGATAAAGTTTGTTAAAATAGTTGTCATGATATAAGTATGTGTGTTAATGAAAGGATTTTTTGTTTAAAATTTTGAGTTACAAGATTTAGTAGTTACAGATTGGTGGTCGTATAACGAAAAGATGTTATCTTCGGATAAAATTTAAAAAAATCCGTTATAAAATGTGAGATTTTTCTTAAACAAACTCAACATTACGCTGGCATTACCCTGTTATAAAAGAACTGATAGGAAAACTATTATTATTTTTTTTTTTCATAAGTAATGTTCACAATACTAAGTGACCTTTTAACATTGACAACGGCACAGTAGATAAATCAAAGTAAACAATTATACTAACCTAGGTCCAGCGCTTTTATTGCTGTTGTTGTCTGCAACCTGCGCCGGCTCCGTCTGACAACCATACACACACATCTCCACCTTTGATCGCGTCCTGTAATTCACAATCAAGGATTATCATTTTGTAATAAAATGCTTGAGAATTGCTGTTGACACTGTTTTAAACGGTGTAGTAACTTAATTCAATGTACTTGTAGTCACGTATTTGTATGTGTAGTCACTTCTATCTGACTTCTAAGTAACGGTTACCTTATCAGGGGGGATTTGGACAAATGTTTTCTTACATTTATTATCACTCAGGCAAGAAACTGGCATTTTGTTTTTATAAAAGTAAAGGTTTAGTGCTAGTAATTTGAAGTTAGTAATTGAGATTGAAACTTCGTTAAATTACTAAATGTTAATAATGAAGTAAGAGAATTAGTTTCACAAAAGACTGTCACAGAAGAGTGAGCAATATTAGTAAAGGATGTTAATTAGTATCACACAACAAAATGTTAGATCAACAAGTAAAGAAGTCGAATTTCTCGAACCTTCTGTTTCTATAGTCAATACAAATATGAAAGATGTTGTTCAAAAAGTTTTCGGACACTGGATCTCTGAAATTGAAAAATGTGATTAGATTAAGACTCTTCAAGTCTGTTTGTATTCCGAGTTTTTATTTACCGAGTTCAGGTACAATACAGGTACAGTACTTGTACAGTACACGTACAATACGGATACAGTAGACGCACAGTACATGTACAATACAGGTACAGTACAGGTGCAGTCCAGGTACAGTCCAGGTACAGTACAGGTGCAGTTCAGGTACAGTACAGGTGCAGTCCAGGTACAGTACAGGTGCAGTCCAGGTACATTACAGGTGCAGTCCAGGTACAGTACAGGTACAGTCCAGGTACAGTACAGGTACAGCACAGGTACAGTCCAGGTACAGTGCAGTTGCAGTCCAGGTACAGTACAGGTGCAGTCCAGGTACAGTACAGGTACAGTCCAGGTACAGTCCAGTTACAGTACAGGTACAGTCCAGTTACAGTACAGGTGCAGTCCAGGTATAGTACAGGTGCAGTCCAGGTACAGTACAGGTGCAGTTCAGGTACAATACAGGTGCAGTTCAGGTACAGTACAGGTGCAGTCCAGTTACAGTACAGGTACAGTCCAGTTACAGTACAGGTGCAGTCCAGGTATAGTACAGGTGCAGTCCAGGTACAGTACAGGTGCAGTTCAGGTACAATACAGGTGCAGTTCAGGTACAGTGCAGGTGCAGTCCAGGTACAGTACAGGTGCACTCCAGGTACAGTCTTGGTAAAGTCTAGGTACAGTCCATGTACAGTCCAGGTACGATGCAGGTACATAATAAGTACAGCTATACGCTTAGGTGGAGACGATCATAGCTATTTGCGCTTATCAGTAAGTAAACGATATGTGGGTTAAGCAACCCCTGGCGCGGTCATACTATAGATGGGTGACCGTATATTGTTATATCAACTGACTCCCGGTTATTGTCAATTATGATAACAGTCGTTTAGCTATATCAATGGCCTTTCCTTTGGGTTGACCGTTAACCATACGAAAGAATGAAGAAAGAACAGGTATACTTACACAGTGGCATGCAGGGCACATACAACAGTAGTAAGACCAGTAAGTGCTAGAAGCAGCAGCGTGAGAGGTCCCAATAGCGCAGCAGTTAGCAGGCGCGCGTAGCTCCGCACGGGCAGCGAGCTCCGGTCCGGCGCCGACCAGCTGTCGCGAGTGTCCAGGGCCTTGAAGGACTTCGCCGTCTTGCTGGTGTTCGGCACTTCTGTCAGGTACTCCAGGTGGACTGTTGAGCGTTCTTTGTAGACTGTGTTGTACTGAAATAGGAATTTTATTTGTTAATATTTAAAAAAATGATAAAATGAATAAAAATATGGTATTTTTTACTTATGTTCTTAATAAAGGAAATAATTATTATGCTTAATTATAAAGACGCTTTGTGTTGAGAAAAACGGCAGCAAAGCGCCGGCCACCCTGCAGTCAGAATACAGAGCTCTGCATTCTTTCTCACTGTAACTTAGAACCCTACACACAGACCGCGGCGTACAACTCGCAAATCGCCGTGATGTGATCGCGGTGTATACAACACCTTAAGAATGTCTTAATAAAGATAAATGTACTTACCAGTTCAAAGCTACACCAGTCCAGAGTAAGACCAGCATCCCGGAACAGCCGCTCTACTGTAGTTCGCTTGTACTCGCGCGGACAGCTCGGCAGCCGCGACAAAGGCCGGACCTCTTCACGTAGCCGCTTTAGCTCTGTGGAGAATGGCACCGAACTGCCGAGCCGGACCACCAACCTGAAAGAAAAAAAAATAAAATGAATATACAAATTCAGAAAGGGCACTGCACAAAGATATAAAACACAAATATTTTTCAATATTAAGTCTTCAAATTATTTCAGATGAAGATAACAAAAAAAAATATTTTATTTTATTTAACTCATTATTGTCCCACTGCTGGGCAAGGGTCTCCTCTCGTAATGAGGGAGGAGTAAGGCCTTGAGTCCACCACGCTGGCCAAGTGTGGGCTCAAAATAAGATTAAAAGCCCAAATGACTGTCAGAAGAACAAAGTTAGATGAAGATTGTCCTTACCCTTCGCCATCGCTGGGCTTCAAAGGCAGCCGCGCTCCCAAATCGATGGCTGAAGCCAGGAAAGTCGCGTACAGGTCCTGACTGCTCTCCGTCCACAGCTTGGTGCGTAAGATGTCCTTGAGGCGCGTCATTCTGAAATTGATAGAAGTTTTCGTTTAGTATGGGATACACTGCTCAAATATAAGGATATTATTAACAATATTCTTTTCAAGTTATCATCAACCTTACAAATTGTTACTTAGGCCTCGGCTTTTCGGTTTAGAAAGCCAGATTGCAGCCCGTCTCCAACGTCAATGGCTCACTAGTTTCAGCACTTATTCATCTGTTGCTGTTAACATTCTAGAAACTAGAGTAAATGTCTTGACTGCAAAACAAATAGGATTGTAACTTACTTGTGCTCATCGAGCAGATCCTCAACGTTCAGGTTGTCGATCTTCAGCTCGACCTCGTGGCGCGCCATCTTCTCCTTGGGCCGGATGTCCAGCATCAGAAGCACGCGCCGCGTCTCATAGTCCTGCCGGTTCAGGCCTATCACTTCCAACTGAAAAGATGGAAAAAAGAAGACGTTAATATCAAAAACTATTTAAGAAACCTTTGTTGCTGTTCACAAGAGACAATAGAAATTAGAAGAGCATCCTATCAACTAGTGAATGTTAAGTTTACTTGGAATTCCCAAGCCCTCGTTTAAACAAAGAAAACTGAGAAACAATAAAATTTGTTACCCCAAAATGAAATCAAATGAAGCCAACACAACCAAAATTTAAAGAACTAAATATCAGCCATCGGATTTTTCCCAATCATCTATCACTCCCTATTTCCTAACAAAGAAAATTTTCTAAGAACAAGAGATGCTTACCGTAGTCTCTCCAGCGCTGCCCCTCGGTGGCGTGCCAAAGATGAACCCGGAGTGGTGCCGCCCGCTGTAGATGTAGCGAAGCCACGACGGCAGCTCCGGCTTGCCGATCAGCGACGCGTGGAACCGGTACTGCTGGTCGAATTCTGAAATATGGAAATAAAAGTTAAGTATATGCAAGAACACATAAGTTGGTCATTTTTTTCGGGATGTCTATTAGCTCTTGACTTGCTAAAGTTATCCGAGCTTGCCTTTGTCCACTCCCATTAAACGACAAAGGTGCTTACACTTTTATCTATCTTAGCTTTTAATAACTGGCTAATACTATTAATAAACTGTTTTTAAATTCAAATTACTACCTATTTAAATATAATTTAAGTCGTAATGCGTAGTTCCGGATGGGAAGTGGGACGCGTGAATCGCTAACGCCCTATGTTACGTCAATGCGGCATTCCCGAATTCAAGATGGCGGAAGCTTGGTATCCGCATCCGGGGGTCCGCCATTTTGAATCGACCTCGCCCAAATCCCGAGGCACCGTTCGAAATATACCTTGATGACTACCGATAGAATCCACGAATTATTTCAGCTGGTTTTCTCAGTAAAGAAGTCCAGATCGAAAAGAAATTTCAAGTTATGTAATCAAATGCAAGATTGTGATACAAAATCACAGCTTCCCACTCAATTTCCGCACAAGTCATATTTGGTTCTACGCATGCGCTATGAGCCGTGTTCGCGGTACTTCCTTTGTGTTGTACCTTACACAAAATGGCGGACCCCACCGCCCAAATTTTCCGAACCAAAAATGACATGACCTTTTGAAAATACCACCCAAAACTGACTTATTACAATGAAAATATAATTCAGATAGACAAATATCTTCAAGAATCTTTGAGATTATCCATCTATGCACCAATCGCGCTCAAGATTGCTTAACTTCACCAAGAACAAAGAACCCCGTAATTTCAATAAAATTTTTCGGAAAAGCACTCAAATATACCTACTCATAAGTCAGACAAAGACAAAGAGGAAAATAAAAAAGCCTTAGAATTTCGCAAAAATATTAAAAAAAAAAATCAGGAAATAGAAATATTACTCGCGCAGTTTCTTAAAATAAGTGGATTAGACGAAATTTGGATACGATTTTTGGAAATCTTCAACATCCTTTTTTACATCACCGACCGAATGAAAATGGTGGACACAGTACAAAATCCCGAAACAAAGAAAAGTGTCCGAAATTCTCGAAAATCGCGGAAAATTATATATCAAAATGCTACTTACTTGTTCCTGAACACCCACAAGCAGTTACAGCAATCACAGTCTAATAAAACTACTCAAAAATGATTTAATGTCGGAGGACCTCAATGTGCGTATGACGTTCGTATGCAATTTAATGGCACTGGCTCTGAGGGAGTTGCGAAGGGTTATTGATTGCGTTGCATTGCCGGACATGCGCCGTCTAGTGCTCAGGTATAGGACATAAACATTTATAATTGCATACAGATACAGATCAATCAATGTGTGAGTTGTCTGGAAGTGCGGGGCGCGGGGAGTGGTCACCGCTAGGGGTGGTGTGCGAGGGGTTGCTTGCTACAGCCTGCATTGATTTTACGACACTAACTATCTGTTAAAATGATGGATGCCGGCCATTTTAAAACACTTTAGAACACGTATTTTAAAAGTTTTGTAATAAATGTTTATGTCTGAAAAGATAATGATCGCGAGTCACGCGAAAACTTCGGAATTAGAATTTAAGTCTATTGTGACTTGTAAAGTACGATATTTATATCAAAATTATGATAAAGCTTCTATTCAGACACAGCCTACTAAATTGGCGAATATATATTTAAATGAAGAGAATCGCAAAAATAAGTTAATATCTATTGACATTAGACTGAGGACACCGTATTCTTTCTATCCTTTTGTACATGTTCATGGCCATTAATAGTCGCCGAAAAAACAAGTATTTTAGTAACTAGCTAGCAAGCGTGCTAGTCCCCTGGGCTTCATAGTGAGGAAGACTTCATAGTCTTGGTCAGTACTTTGAGAAAGCTACGACATCCTAGACGGTAACCCAAAGGCTAAGATTTCGGACTAGCGATCATAAAATTCAACCCATTATAGAACATGAAGCCAACACTCGACAAGAACTAAATCGCTCATAGGGCGAATCAAAGATAGTTAAGTGATCGGTGCCGGCTACCGCCCCGCGACGCGACGCGCTACATATGCAATGGTAGAGCCCATTGTCATATACCGGATACTAGAATATTCTAATAAAAAACCCAAAAGCTGTTAGTCCAATTAGAAAAACCCGCAAGCACTTTGTTGGCTCCGAAATCCTACGTGAAACCTTGTAATCAGCAGTCGCTTACATTTAACTACCATTGCATAGACCACACTAGTCTACCACTGAGTCGATCCAAAACGACCTAGACTTGTGTAGGTACTACACCAGACACGATACACAATGTACGTACAACCAGACGCGAACGGACCCCACCCATGCCTGTAGTTAATACCTGACCAGATACTAACACAGTCATATACTTGTAATCTTTAACAGTAATAAGAATAACTAAATAAAATATAAACTTCATCATCGAATAATTAGTCGCACTACGCCATGGTCATCGTGTTAACGGCATTATCTTTTAAGAAAAGTCCTGCAGCGTAGTTGATGTTTCGCTCGTTATATGGCCGTGGTCGCAAGTGCACCAATGTAAAAATATACGCGCTAATTCCCATATAATGTAATTAATATTAAAAAAGTAAACGAACAACGAGAAACTGAACGTTATGATCATCATTGAATGAGTTGATCAGTACGAAATGGCTCTCTAAATCAGCTTGAAACTAACTACCTAAATACGGCAACTGCCTCAAAAAACCTCAAAAATAAACTTCGCTATGTACAAAGCATAAAAATTTGAACAGTAAACACATAAGGAAATATTTCTCAACAAACTCGCGCAGTCACAAATCAAAGCATCCATAAAAATGCTTGACAACAAAAGAGTTGAAAAACTTTAACAAGAATTAATTAAAACTTTTTTATTGCGAATCACACGAAATATTGCAAAACCAAACATTTCATTGGTACAAAATTCAAAAACAATTCGTGTCGTAAAGTATCATTCTTGGTTTTCTTAAACACACTGTAAAACAAAACAAAAACAAAATGTGGATCTTAATGCTCGGTTTATCGGAAAATTCGAGCTTTTTGGCCAGTTTCATAATTTCTGAATAATTAGGTATTGATCAGTTGCTTTCGTAAATTTCCAGTGGGTAAATTTATTTATCGGATAAGCTATCTGACATTTATCCATAAGCTGTGAAACTGGCCTTAAATGGCTTTTATACTTTCCCGCCGTTTAAAGTCACGGGTAAATCTAACTGGAAGCCCAATCATGATAATATAATTTTCAGTAAGTATCACATAAGTTTAGAGTCAGTAACTACAGAAATATCTTTTGCCTACGAAAAAGTAAGTTATTTATAAAGCAATAGAATCAATACACCCACATTTAGTCGATTATATTCTTCCTTGTAATGTTATTGTAACAGAAAATTGAGCCATTTATTTGAGGAATGTAAAGAAAGATTTTTTTGCCTAATTTTCCTGTGGGCGGCGTGTGGGTGCTGCTCGAGCCGAAGGCATCTACACATTGACAAATGCTAAATATTGAAAATCCACAAACAACACTGTATAACTCACCATAAATATTTAGTAAACTACAAGTCTCGAATTTATCGATAAACCAAAGTAATAAAACGCTTATTTACAGCCTATCGAAATATATTTACATTTCGTTGTATTTTTAAAAATATCACTAGCACAGAGTACTACAAATTGCCGGCAAAATCGTCAAATACTCAAAACCGTGTAACACCATGCATTCACCTGTATATTTTCTTCGTTCACAAGGCACCTGCGAGCCAGTTTCATTTCGAAGACAACCTAATATAAAAAAGCTCTTAATATTTAGCTGAAAAGGCAGTCCTGCTTTATTTCTTGCGTATATATATTCAGGTAGATACCTAACCGCTTTCAGGAAGTTTCCGTCTCTAGAACATAGACTACGAACCTGAAACTACATGACGAGAAGGTTCCTATGCCACTTCCGGTCTACGGGTCACTCCATTGATGTCAAACTTCTTTATAATCAAAATTGTATAGATCTGGATTTAACATAAGGTCATCGGCTTAAATAGTCGTTTAAGTCATATTTACTGTATTCAATATTTACATTACAATAAGGTTTAACAAAAAGTAATGTTACCAGTAAGCAACTCAAGGATAAGATTACAAGTTTATTAAAAATCGCTCGTAAACTAATACCATTTAAAAGTCACTCCATGGCAACGGGATAAATCCAACAACCGTTATCCCCATTCGGGAATCAAATCTGAGACCTTGTAGTACACAAGTATTGTACCACAAGAACAGTCATTATAATATTATTATGTTCTATTGAAATAACCCTTTTATAATTTCAATACCATCTGCGATCTTTTCTGTTCATACCACAGCTGCTAATAAGTATCAAACAGATTCAGTTTATGCAACAATTGAAACCGGTTTTCTTTTTATTTTATAACCTTGAAATAATGTGAGGGTGACCAGAAGGTCAGCCACAGGACAAGGGGTCTACTCTCATTCAACTAAAACTAGTATACGATATCTCATTTGTATCTCACCATAATTTCAATCTTTCAAATTCAAATAAGCATACATTTAGCACAAATACATCTAGAAGTAAAAAAAAACAATCATTTTTTAAATTATTTATCAGTGAAGGCTAACATAACTCGAGTATAATAATAAAATGATATATTCCTTTATACGTGGGCCACTACTTATATTTTGAGCCTAACTATGAAAAACGGTAAATATGTGAGTGAAAACTACTTTATCGTGTTCTCGGGTATTCTTATGCATGATTTAGATAGATTTTGATCCGACCGAAATATTTTTTTAATATTTTTTTTTCTTTCCCGAAGACCCCTTAAAAACAGGGTGCTTAAAAGCATAACCTGTTACTTGAGCCGATGAAAAAATAATGTTTACGGTATTTATTGTTGGCGTTTTTGATTAAAATAAAGTCATTTGATGTCAAACTGTAACGGTATGGCGAGAAACTCATTCATTCGATTTTTTCGTGCACATAATAGCCGGTTGTTTAACAAGATGCGTTAAGGCTGACATTGTTTTTATGGAACTCGACCTGTAGGATTTTGTGGTTTTTCCATATTTTAAACAAGACTTTGGGCAAACTTTTGGTTGTAAATCAATAAAAATTAACCATTCTAAATTTTTCTGAAGGCACTTTGTGCAGTGATAAAGTTTTTAAAAAAAATCAAGGGACAGTTTGATTCGAAATGCTTCGAGCGTGAATAACTTTTTCTGGATTTGGTTCATCTTAAAGCACCCATAAAGTCGACTGGTGTTTATTTTTCGGCTCATACGCATAGATCCTAGATCCGTGTTCTATCACGATTTGATACGTGTATTTTGAAGCAAAACGATAGATTTTTCAAGCATTTATTTGCGCTAATCGGCTCGAGGACCTTATCTAAATATTGTAAAAAAAAATATGGTTCACTTAGAAAAAATATTCTAATCGGAAATGTTGTTACCTAATATTTTATATCTAAGAGTGGAAATAATATTAAAGATTGTGTCATTCTTTTCATGTATCAGGAAACTAAAATGCATAATTAATTTTCGCACAGCATCAATTTTTCCGAAGACAACTCGTGACCTTGGACGACCTTCAGGAATTTCATTGGTGATGGAAAAATAATCATGATAGAACTCTATTTATCGGCGTTTTAAATTTTCAAAGGATCAGACTTTATCACCGAAATAATAAATAAGTCGATATAGACACGACTGTTTCTATATGTCACGTCGAAAGTCGTAAAAAATATTTGCACGAAAATGTTAACATCCTAATGTCATTTTCCCGCACACTTACAATTTTCGATCGACGATATTGAAAATATTTTCAGCGCAGATTTCAAAACTTTCTTAGGAATGTAGTAGTCAAAAAGATCAAACTTTACGATAAAAACGCCAAATGGGGTCTAAAACAATCAGATTCGTCAAGGCTCAAAATATAAGTAGTGACCTAAGTATAGTGGTAGGACTAATTGCGTATTTTAAAAAATCAATACCTGAATATCACTTTCTGAACCACTTCTCGTGACAGTAGTACATGAATGAAAAGTAGGCCTGTCTCACAGAAATTAGATTTTTTTAAACGTAAAATATTTTTAATATTGGCGTGATAATAACTTATGACATAACTTAAGACAGAAGGTCCTTTAAGTAGAGACTAAATAGATTAATAGACTTGGGATTTCATAGATCTCACAACTTTTTACGACAGAGAGACTAAGCTGCGAGACTTTGGGTTTTTTACAGAATGTTTTGATGGCATTCAGTATTCCGAAATCTATGGCTCATCTGATACTGCCTGTCCATACCAATTTCATTATTTTACTCTTTTAAATTAAATGAGTGTGTTTGCTAGTAGTATCTATCCTTTGGCCTGTAATCTTCTATTGTTGTTTAAGTACTTATATGTTTGTAAAATAATGTTTTGAAGCAAGTTCACTATGTCAAATACAAGGTTATTCTATTGTATTGTTGATATATTGTAACATTCACAATAGCTACAAACAGTTCTGAATTTTATATAATATGTTTAAAAATATACATTTCAAATAATATTATTTTAACGCAACTGTAATAGAAAAATACGTGGTAGGTAAGTTACAAACTGCATACATTCACTTTTAACTTTTAACTGCCTCTGTGGCGCGGTCAATAGTATATGCGACTGCGGTGCGAGAGGTCTCGGGTTCGAATCCTGGGTCGGGCCAAAAAGTCTTTTCTGAGATTTTCTGTTAAGAATTTCTTAGAGATTGCCCGGAGTTAGGAAGTTGAGGTCGAAGACCTCCGTGCCTCGGAGAGCACGTAAAGCCGTCGGTCCTGCGCCTGACCTCTCACTGGTCGTGTCGGTTATCCGTCCCACCAAACTATGAGAGTGATGGAATAGAGAGTGTACCTGTGTATTGTGCACACACTTGGGCACTATAAACAAAGTCCTGCACAGATGGCCAGTTTCAATGAAACTGACCGCCGTAGCCGTGTATCGGCTAGGAGGACATTAATTAATACATTCACTGAAGACACCTTCATAGCAAAATCGAATCGAAATCTGTTCCATTTTCATCAACAAATAAGTAAATAAGTCATGTATAGAACTGACGGCATTAGCACAGTTCTTATAAGGTCAATTCCGAATGATCTAATATTTTTTGTAATAATTAAACCTAACTATCTAAATATATCTGTAAACAGAGAGTTTCCCACCACGTCAATTTTGGAATAAAACCATCACATTAATTCACAACCTAAGTACCTACTGGTTTTGTTTGAAAAAGTATTAATTTATCTTAAAGCTAAGTACCTACTATTTATTTTTGAATTCTACAATTATAAGTCAAATTACAATTGAAGAATGTTAAAGTATGAAAAATGGATCAGCGCCCCTAGCGTCCATTGAAGGTACTAACTAGCAAAGTAGTAACTTATGTTCAGTCGACAGTCCTAATAAATGCCAAATACGAAGGCAATACGATAGTACGAGTAGAGTTAAAAGTCACTCTATAGTGGAGCGATTTCCTACGACTATTGACTTTCAAAATCGTATCAAAAAGTAAGAAGCGCCCCTGGCGTAGCTTACAAGAACTATCATCTACAAATAATGTTCAGTATCAAACCCTCGCTTGACGATATTGTGCAACAACTTAGAAATGAGCTTAGGCACACACGAATTATCTAGATTCCGCTTATATTTATTAATTATTTATCAACTTGTACATTAACATTTTGGAGATTGAAAAGAGTGGCAGTGAGTTTCATGCTAGCTCTTTCTACAAGGCTCTACCCCCTTTTCGTGCTAATGGTAGATTCAGTTCTTGTAACGACTATCATAAGTGTCAACATTTGACTTAAATGACTATGATTTTGATGCAGTTGTCCTAATAGTTGTAATAATTAAGTCAGTTACCTTGATAAGTCCAGTTGAAGAGGTTAGGGCTGATGGGTATGGCGAACATCTCCGTCTCGACGGCATTGTGTGTGTGAGCGACTGTTGACCCCACAGCCAGAAGAAGACATAGCAGGTACATTGGGAGAACTGGAAACAATAGAATAAAGTTAGAATTTATGAAATGTGTCTTAATTTAAGATGAGAGTTAAGAGGCTGGTTTAATTTTGACCATTTTGTTAGCTGATTACATTGTTTTATGTGACTTTATTTGCTATCTTTTTTATATAATTTGGTTAACATTATTATTTATCTATGCAGTTTGTTAGTTATACTCATCCAACTTGTTTAGTTTTTTATTGAAATTAGATGTCCATTTCTTATTATTGTAAATTGTACATTAGGTATTAAAACTGATTTAAGATTTGTGCTTAACGAATAAAATTGTTTTTTTTACCAGAATCTACACAAGTATCAACAGTATCTATTAATAAACTAATTATATGTCTAATAAATAATAGAATTTAAATAATTATGGGACAAGGCTTTATTTAATGACGTCATTTAATGTAATAATTTCAAAATGAAAATAAAATAGAACAAAAAAGAGTGCCATTCATTATGAATAAGAAATATACGTTTTGCGTCAGAAATCTCATAATTAAATGAATAATTATGATCTTAAACAATAATAATTACCAGTTGTATATTACAAAACATGGTAAACTACTCATTTACTTTTAGGCACTAATATTTCATACTTTTTTCTAAGTTTTTTGTTGGCCCCGAGCGCAGTATACTAGCTTCGCGTTAGTTCCGCAAATTACCGCTAGAGTAGGAACAATATCACCCCAGTTTCGATATAAAAAATATTAGAGATAACTACCAAAATATGTCAAAAAGTCAGCTATTCTCAACATTTTCCTCATAATAAATCAATTATACAAAATAGGTCGCTGTAACCCTGACCGAGATATTTTAACGTTGAAAAATATTTAGATTCGATTATTTTTATTCTTAGGCTTAATTCTCATGATGTTGAATAATATTATGATTTGAAAAATAATTGAGCTAAACAAATAATTATTTGTACTGTGTTAAATTTAAGATAAGTCGGTAATAAAATAAAGACAAGTCTACATAAAATAGATAATATTATATAAATCAACTTCTAAAATCAGTTTCGGCAACATTCTTCCTTAAAACCTGGTATCGATTGCAAGGAACAGATGTTTAAAAAAAACATCCTTAACCTTCCTTTTCCCTATCGATATTCCTTACAGATTTTTACTCCTATATACTAATTTAAAGATAAATAAATGTATTTACTTACATTTTTCTCCTTTTCTCTATTTTGAAGAATATACGCGACCTATTTCACAGGAACACACAGCACGGTAAACTCCAAATAATCGATTTCTATTTTCGCAGTTCAGCGTTCAGCGATTTCAGCGCCGCTGGATTGTAGATCGCATGTGCGCAACGAAGGAACGCCCCGAAAACAGACAGAGATGAATTTTGTCTCGCTTATGTTCAAGGATTAATTATTTTGAAGATTTATTGTTAAATACTGTAGTTAAATATCAACTCTACTTACGCAAAATAAATTAGGCAAAACAAAAAACTAACAAAACAAACGCCTGTCGTTCTTTTTATAAGACGCTGGCTAACATTTTTTAAATACGATTTAAAATGAAGGACATGTTTGTGTGCCAGTACTTAATATATTTTGTGCAATAAGTATATCCAAATTACACCAAAGAGGTTCTGCTATCGTTATTAAAGCGGACTTAGAATACCGAAAAATTGCTTTCGTATCTACGCTTATACCCGAAAGTATGTGCTGTATGTAGCATACTGAGCCAGAAATAGTATTTTCGTTAGAAATTTACAGCAACAGCTATAAAGTATTTAATGATCCAAACAGCCACATAGAAACACAACATCGTTTATGATTCTTTCGTCGTAATAATGTGTAAAAAACGTACGGACGTGTTTATGTTTTACTACTACAAAGTCGTGCTACACGTGGCAGTAAATAAAAACAATATTTACAAAATTAAATTTTCATCGTCATTGCCTACGTATTAATTGACCTCTCCGTTTAAATACCGCCTTCCCATATTTATTTACGCAAATACGGCCCTGAAAGTGGGCGTGACGTAAACCCAGAGTCGACGTCATTGGAGCAACAACCGGCTGAATTGAAATGTTCACCAAGTCATGAATTAACGTTCCGTTCTACGGATGATTATTTATAACAATTTGCTTGTCAGTATAAGATTATGTCATGTGCGTGTATTTTATCCTTCTACCTGTTGTGATTTAACATTACTGAACCATATAATATTACGTTTAAGATTTTTTAAATATTTTTCATTGAAAATTAATGACGAAATTTATTTAAATGCCTGAAATGCTTTTCAAAAGTAGTAGACATCTGAAATTGTCCCGGTTATACGCTGTTTATACGTGCAAATGTGGGTGTACAAATGTCATTCATTCACCCAAATGTCAGAAAGGGCTGGGGCGACTCGGGTGATTTTACTACATTTTATAAAATCGCCCGTTTTCTGCGGGGAAACGTAATAATCAGACGCTATAATGTAATGATCAGTATTCGTATTTAGGGCGTGTTTTCGCCTAGTTATAGAAAAGGCGGTAAAACAACTTTGTGTTGATAATAACCTCGCGCGTTTTAGCGAATTGTTTTCACCTAAAAACTCATCAGTAACATGTTGAAGTTCAAAAAAATGGGTTCAGATAAAGTGCCGTTGCTGCTCGTGACCGCCAACGTTGGATCTATTTTCGAAGACGTAAGTATTTTGCTGAAAAAAGTTATTTGCAATCAAAGAGTTTTCAAGCGCCTATAAGTGACAACGCTGTAATTATGTTGTTAATTCAATTAAAATGTTGCGCGCGATGCTATGGCAAGATAACTGTTCTAATAATAAACTAATTTTATATTCGCACATGACGACGCTTGATAATTTTTGCTTGCAAAGAGTTTGTTATGAATAAAACTTTTTGAGGTACCCACTAAAGTAACAAATTCTTTTTACTATTATTCTGTACACTGTTCGACTTGTTTGAACATATAACTGGTTTAATATTGGACTTTATAATGATTGTAGCTATTAGTATTATCTACTTAATATTGTATCTAAGTGAAATAATTTAAAAGATTATGACTTCTTTAAATCTTTCACCGGGACTTAATTTTTGTGGTGACAGTACCCACTTTTAAATTTATTAAGGTTATTAATACTGTCATTAATTACTGTAACTTTCAACTTGCCGATATAGTAGTGCTTGTTCTTTATGTCTTGAAACGATAATACATTGTATACTTAAAGTAGTTTCTTCAACTCAATATAGAACTTTTGACTATTCTAAAAACAATTGTATGAATACTGTCAAAGTAAGCAACTAAACCAAATTCTTACTCGAGAAGTAAACAAAAAAGTCTAATAATTGCCTTTTAATAGCATTGAATCAGGTCACAATTATGGTTGTACCATATTAGAAGCAAACATATAATTGACGTTCACACTTTTTAGCTAACCTTACCTCAGTTGATAAGTAAAGTAGCATTATCGTCAATAAAACTTAATGTCAATGCAAACTTGAAAGCCTCATAATTACATGTTATGACGCTTACACCGTATACGTCATGATCATTATAATTTATAATCAGATATACGGTTTAAAAATGCTTGATAACATACAAATTGATTGACAATAATTAATTTATGGTATTTTATAACCATTGTTACTTATTTACATTGTTATGTATTATTTAATCATTTCTATGTTATTGTTATAACATAGATTGTTTACACCTATGAGGAATTTCATAGCAATGCATTATTGTTTAATGTTTCCTGAAAATCATGGAGTGACAGATAATTTTGTACTGAAATAAATGCTTGTAAAACTTTTGGTGGACATAATATTAATCTTCAGAGTCTATTGTTCCGTAGTTGTTTATTCAATGAATAATTAGTATTTAACAAAAAATGTACGGAAAAGTTTATGCTTTAAAAAATAATTCATGATGATTATAAATTAAACAAAGTCACTTTCTCATTGTTAAGATTTATAGGAGTAGATAGGGGTTTGCAATGGGTCACATTCACAATACTACTTTACAAAAACTTCTTTAATGTGTAGTTTTCATATGGATCCATATGAATGCATAGCGACATAGATACTACTAAATGTCCCAGGGACGACAGATCGTAGTATGAAAAAAAAAAAACATTATGTGTAGTTTATATTCATAGTATTTTTATATTTTGGGTAATACCATAAAATAACCCTATTCAATACAATGTTACATTATTTTTCTATAGTAGCTAGTCAGTGGTCCCAGCTTGGAAAAACTTATGAGTATTCATTATAAAGCATATTTATTTTTAATTTGTAAAGAACTGTTCTGATATTATTGTGCCTGAAATATATTCGTTTTAAAAGAAACCAAAAGCTCATCTATAAATTGTGTAAAATAATTCCTATCAGTATTTTTTATTTTCATACATGCTTTTAACAAAATTGACTAAGGTACATACTTAAATATTTACTCAAACAAAATGAGAATTGCGGTGTTCCCCGGGGCAATTTGTAAAATACATTTAATATAACAATACAAGCTAGATTGTGAAGGAATAGCTATCACAATAGGTAAATAAAACCCCATTCTTGTTAGTATTCTTCAACGAACAACCAATTATTTGCCAAAATACTTAGATCTTTATCTCAAAGAGGTTTATGCCTTTGGCAGAATTTTAATTCCTCAGTTTACGGTAGAAGAATTTCAATTACGATATAGTTTAGTATAAAAAGAATATATTTTATTTGTTATTTTGTTAGTACATATTATACATGTTTCATTATAGAGAGTGAAAAAGGTTTCGCAGGTTTTAGTATTTAATCTTACATCCCACTAATGTTATAAATGCGAAAGTTTGAATAGATGTATGTTATCAACGACATCTAAAATATTAAACTAATTTTGGTAAAATGGAGACAGGTAGTAAGTTACCTGGATTAACACATAGGATACTTTATATCCCGGGGAAGGTTTTCACGCGGACGGAGTCGCAAGTAAAAACTATACCAGTTTCTTATTAGAAATTTATTCTCATGAGATGAAAATTTTCACGTATAAAGAATTCGCATGCTTCACATGAATATCCCAAAGCCTTCTGAAATATGAATTCAGGAATTCGTATCACCATCATACTTATAAAACGTTCTACATAGATGAATAAAATATCACGAAGAGCTTTGTCTTCGCTTTCACGTAAAATACATTTTTCTAGCAGAAAGCATCTCTTGAAGCTATAGTAAATTGTAGTAATTATGCTCTGCTCCCGAGAGCCTTGCCGTCACTCCGATGCCGTCGTTATATTAGCTAGTTCATTTGCCCATTTTTTCTGTTCAGGAAATATAATAGTTCTCATGATACAAAATGTTTTACGAGTGGGTATCCGTCGGCAATGACCCTGGGGCAAGATTTTCCGTGAGTTTTCCATTTCTGACTATTCTAGATTAATATTCCGTAGGTATTGATGACGATTATCATCATTCAAAACATTCCTCTACCCTTGCTTTCATACTTATTCCCGTTTTAGCTCTGTTTTGGTCCACTATTGTCCAGGTTTTACCTATAAACTCTGCTACACCATAAGTCCATCTCCTAACAGGTATTTCCGATGCTTCAGGTTCCCACTCCTAGTGATCAATCGCCTTTTATTAATAAGGCAGAGATAGTAATAAATACATACGGTATTGCGTTCAGTAGTTTCAGAGATTACCCTCAAAAACAAACGAATAAAGTTTATCTCTTCATAATATTAGTGTTATATCACAATATTATGTGTTTTGTTTGGTACAATCAGCGCCAGACCGGTCGTCCGGTGATAAGTTGATATCAACGCCACCAGATTTGTACTCAAAATATTGACGCAAGGACGCCGAACGATGTTATTAGGGTTGGGCTAGTTCTAAAAGAAGTAATTTATAGTTTGTCTACAAATAAATATTATATCCCCGCTGACCAGTGCGGTTCCGTTTAGATAAAAAGTTTCATCCATCATTACAGATACAGATTTCGGATACATAATGTTTCTTTCTTTCCAAAATATAACTAAAGGGCTGATAATTACAGGAAATATAAAAAAGATAAGACCTGTATTTGACAACAATTAAAAAACTTACTAGACATTAATTTTGGTCCTAGTGAATTTACCGAACATTGACTGTAAACGGCGTGTACTGACTTGAAGCATTTCTTTTTCTGATACTGACAGCTTTACTTAAGTTTTTTCAAAAGCGTGTAATTACAGGTGCCGGAGAAAAGATTTTCACATAAAATAACTGTCCTCTAACGGTATTCGGTAAAAGACGGTATTGATTTTGTGAAGTTCCTATTTCTACACCAACTATATGCCCGTACTAGAATCTATTCGAAACGATTGTCTACACGCTTCGGAGAGCACGTAAAAAGACCCCGGAAAGACGCCCGTCGTTAAAAGAACCCAAAGGCTTTTACACAACTGGAAATACGAGAAAAGAATATAAATAAATCGATGCTTTAAAGTAAAACTAATCATTCGAAAGAGAATAATCAACGGTATTCAAATTGCTCGTTAATTTGCTTGCCTTTTCGGCACCGAAGTGGCAATTGACTTCCTAATTCTAAAACCCGTAGCTTAAATGAAATGTGGAGGGTTTTCACACTCTCGCCGTTTTGAATAGCTTAATAAATTGGGGACTTGATTTAAATCGTGCGGATCAGATGCCTGCGATGGTTAATATGTGGCTACTATCCCAAATGCAAATTTATTATGTACATATGTAGTACGCCCATATTTTGAGCTAAACAATGGTTTTAACGGACTCTTAAGATTTATACGTTCATATGTCCCGTTGTTGTACATACAATTTTCACAACAAATATGCGCATTGCGCAACATTGACAATAATTTTCAAATATTTCGATTTCCACATACACCATTTCTTGGTTTTCATACCTTAATCCATTTTTCTTGACTATAATCCACAAAATTGATCCAAAACCAACACAATTACGAAATACGCCTTAAACATACAGCTACCGTAAAAGCGTCTACAAATAGAAGGCTTTTATAAATATTCTGTGTCAATAGCAGATCAATTCATCCATGATGGGGAGGTGTGGACGGCGATTACATTAAATCATCGGTGGAGAGGGTAGCGACCCATATAGCGTGAACAATCACTACACGGTATAGGGGATGTTATGGATGTGGGATTTCGAATACGGATATGGATATATATCGCTGAACCAATCTAATATGGGATAGTTATTTCTTACCTTAATTGACAACAAACGGAACCGATTTTTGACGTGTCCTGCTTAGCACGGAGAAGCTCAACTCCAAGCGGTCACCCATTTCTGGAATGTGGTAAAATAGGTCCATAACTACTTGGTTTAAATTTTCATTACTTTTAAATAATTAGTATCGGTTATCTCGTCTCGTGAAATGTTGACAGTTCTTTTCATACATCTGCAATGATTTCATCGATGGGATAGATTATTTGGCACTTATACTTTGCCATGAAACTTACCCTTAAATGTTGTTCTCACAAACAGAATAATTTTCGCGAAAATAAGATAATTTATAACCTAAATAGAAAACGTATTGTGCCGGAAAATCCATACGGACGAAGTCATAGAATAATATTTTTACCAGTTGGTTACAGATAGGGAAAAAGAAATATTTTTTGTGTACCCGATAGATATTAGATTTTTTGTTAGAATATTACATTAAAAGGACAGTTATTGAAGATAGGATATCCAATAGTTTCCTTTATTCAAAGCCCTGACGTCCTTCGGTTTTTATTAATACACCTGAAAGCTTTTCTCCCGTTTTCTCCCGTTCACTGAGTTTTGCTTGCCTTAATGAGATTTTCTATTTTCGGCCCCTCATTATTGTCCTATCTTCGTCCATTCAATGTTGATAGAGCCATTTTGTTCGACTTAATTGCTATTATTCGTCTCTAGAGCATCTCTTTAATAACTTGAAGCTCATTTCCCTTCAAAGTTGACCTATTTAGTGAGGAATAAATAAACTTTTGCCTTAATGGAGCATATTACCCGTCTAATTTTACACCGAGATTGCCGATCAGCGTAATATTAATTAATAGTTCATGCTGCGGGAAAGTTTTAAAAGTTATTATGTTACCGAACTCTGGTTTGATAGGATTTCCGTATAGAACGCCCGATAACCGTTTACCTATCTCGGATATTTAACCTAGTTTCACGTGATTGTTAGCGAAATGGAAAGGGGTGGTAGTGGGCTGACGCTCCTTAAATAATTTTACACACTCGTGTTCAATATTTATTGAAATTTAACTTCTTATATGCCTGTGAAATGGTGTATGCCTAGGACAAGTTTGTATTAAATGATTCCTTATATTTTAATTATATACCATTATTCTACATTTCTAACATTATAAGTATTAAATCATATCTTATTCAAAGCCTGTCCTTCCTAACACCTCTAGACCCAAAAACATTTCGGAACTAAAATCTTCTCACCTTTTCCCATACCCAAACTCAGTAGAACATAATAAAAATATACAGAACGAGGCGATAAACGTTTCAGCGGCACCTGAAAAAGCGCGCACTTTATATCAAGCTCTCAAACGGTAAAAGGGCAATTTGAACTTTAGACGAGCGAAAGACAAGGCAATAAAACAGTCTTATTACCCACTTCGCTTTGCATTCGTAATTTTAAGATTGTTGAAAGAAGTCCCTTTCGATAGGGATGACGACTATTTTTTATATTTTTGTAAGCTTATTGGTAGATTCTTGTTTTTGTGTGTCTGGTGCATAATTACAGCGATACTTTGAGTTAAAAACTCTCATGACGTAACGTTATAGTAGAAATTGTACTACACGGGACGTCCCCCACTTCATAACGTTAATGATTTTTAACTAAGCCACCTAATATTGCTCTTTAATTTAAAAAAAATCGTGTTAGTATGATATTTTTTACAATCTAGCAGACGAAAATATTTAAAAAAGTCTTCATCTCTCCCTATTCCCTTTATCGTGATATCAATTTATTTGACGTTTTATTTCTCTCCCTACGATATGCTACAGCTTGTCTGGGACTTGGGACCCTCGTAAACTTTGTAATGTAGGTCTCTATTTGGCTAACAAATATAATATTTAACATACTACATGCCTCTGGGTTTATTAGGTAAATATATGCATAAGAATACCGTCGTACTATGAGTTGAGTTAGTTCGTACTAGTGGGCAGTTATGGAAGATTATACTTGCCCCAATTTCATAAATACGGTGATTACCACAGCTGCTTAACTGTCAAATTGATCTTTTTTTGTTCCACAACATAGAGCTTTATTACCATATTAATAGTTATTATAAATATTCATGTGTTAGGGAACATAGACCGAAAGAATGAAAGCCCTTCAAATACAATTGCCACTACATATTCAGAAAATCATTTCGACTAACATTCAATCGACAAGCTGGCCACCCATACACAACATACCCATGTTTTGATAAGATAAAAACCTATTTAAAATCGGCCGCTACTTCTACTATATCTAAAAATAAATCCGCGTTGCTCGGGATATCATATTGAATGTTATTTCTATGAAAATATGTTTATTTTTATATGAAAACGACGGTCGAGTGTAAGGTCGAAGCGATCTTCCGTAAAATTAATTGCGGCGATATTTTCGAGGTTTTATAGAACAATGTTAGATAGGGAATTTAATCAAAATTGTTTTATGGCCTTTATCGCTGTAATGCCTACTGAAGCCCTTGTATTAGCTAATTTATTGTCTGCTGTTTTGTATTAAACCTTGTTAATAAATGCTGTGTTGGCACGGCCTAATTAAACTGGGTCTCTTTTAAAACAATCTGTAATTAAAAGATTGTATACTAATGCGAGCTTACGCTACGTTTTTCGTGAGCCAGAAAAAGGCTACAGATTTGCATAAAGAAAGCGTTAATACCGTGAAATTGTGGATTATTAATTCTTGTGCCGAACCCTCTTTTAAAAACGGATGTTGTTTCGTTTTAAATTTTTCAAATGCAAGGTTATTTGCTGAATTCTCGTTCTCAAATTTATACGAGCCGTTTATATTATTCTTCGACATTAAACCATTGCTGTCTGGTTTGCTATGAGTCTCCACCCATTTCACTGCTGGGCAAATTAAATAGGGTAATGGCCGTGAGTCCTCAACAAAGTGTAGGTTAGGGAATTGTTATAACTATATCATACCCTACTTGCTTGTTTTGTCGATAACATAATACCTTAATCAGCAGGGGAAATCACTTTTTGATGGTTTCATATTCGCGATATAGTCATATCTGGATTAACAATACATATATTGCATACAGGTACTTCACTTTATTCTACATAGAATTTAAACCTTTCTACTTACATATTCGGTTCGGCATTAATCGGCCTAGCCGGGCGGCAAAACCGTTTGTGTGTGGATGAATATGAATGTTCGCTAACAATGCCGCTCGCCACCGCCGTTTCTGAATGTTCAAAACCGAATTGTGACAATCGTACCCGAAAGAACGACGCGATTATGGGCTATCACGTATTTCAGTTGACAACTATTTGAAAGCCACTATGCTGTACATTGTTTTCTTCCTTAATTTCTAGTGATTAATGCGTTACGTCAAAGCAGCAATGTACTGAATAGTAACCCATCTTGACGTACTCTACTAAGATATGTGATAAGCACGCAGCACAAGCCGGACAAGTTGTTTCAAGTCGGTTTTGTTCTTCGATGAATATTGCCTAAACGAATATGTTTATAGCAAGCCTAACACGTAGAGCTGTTCAGTTCATTTGCAATAAATCTTCATGAGGATGAATTTGTACGAAGAAAAAGATGTCCACTGGGACCTTACACCAATATACACGTTCAAGGGTCTTGTAAAAGGAATATAAATGTAATCTTATTTCAATTGAATTCGGTTTTTATTCGTAAAAATTGGATAGGTTAGGTATTGATCGTTATATTGAACGTAGATTGTAAATTGGAATTTGAATGAGGTGGCGAATCGTATTCATTGGGGAAAATTTTGGCATTATAAGTAGTTTTTGTTTTGGAAAAAGTTACAAAATTACATAAATTTTGTCCACGCATTTAGTTGCCTACGTCTGCGGGGACATTACTTAAAATGATGTTACTTTTCCAAAAGGTCGTCTTGAAATATCTTTGCCTATTATATTCCTTTTCGATGAATACTGGAAAAGATTTTTCTATTTTCGTAACATATGTTATTCCGAACCATTTCTTCGGAAATATAATCCCTAGGCAATGTTGTTACCCGACTTATTTTGTGACGACACGTATAATTCTGCGTCGATAGGCTTCCTATCTAAATAGTCCATTGAAAAGTTACATTTAGGGTTGCGTGGTTGGGTCAGTAGAAGCTTAAGTTAAAGTTTGTGGGGTCGCCACCCTTGTCCCCCGGCAGCCATATGGGGTTGGGGCCCACAAGTCTTAACTTAAGTGTCTACTAACCCCCCTAGACATCTAATGTAAGAGGTGACTAACTGACATAGTGATATATCAAGCCCAAAACACTGGACGGATCAGGCCGAAATTTGGCATGTACCTGAATGATGTTTTGACGTAGGCACCCGCTAAGAAAGGATTTTGATCAATTCTACCCTTAGGGGTATAAAATTGGGGATAAAAGTTTGTATAAAAATTCTGTCTTAAGCCACACGCACGAAATCGCAGGCAAAAACTGGTTAAAAAGATAAAATTAGGTCCTCTGGAAAATGCAAGATAATATTCTCACAGTTAGTTTTCTTACACACAGTACCTGCACTTATAATAGAACTCATATAAAAAGGTCAGTCAAGAGCGACTACTACGCTGCACAGAACAATTACTACGTAAACACGCTATTAGCATTATCATACAAAATTACGTATGTCGTTAATAGTCGTTATTATAGATTGTCCTCCAATCGCTCTATATAACCACACGTGAAGGTAGACCTTAATAAATATTAAACTAATTATTATTACTATATCTTCGAACTTTTTTTCTTTTGGCTTCAGGTATTTTTTTTTTTGGAAAAGCATATTAGATATAGGTTTTAATTTAGTTCCTTATCGAAATGATCCGGGCAGATGGTAATGGCAAAGGAGAGTACAATGAAGTATTTATTCGAATTTCTAATATTTTTAAGGAATAATGCGTCTCCGTATTTCCGGACACGCGTAGAAAACTTATGAAAAGAACGGTCGCTAAACAATGTTAGTAAAACGCTGATTTTAAGATTTTCCATACTAATAAATGAAGTTTAAAAATTTTCATAACGCTTCAGTTACAAAAGGAGAACATTAAAAAGGGTTTTATTTAAAGAAAACAGGTGGCGTCGTCGTTAAGTCGCTCCGAGAAAAAGCGGATGTTATTCCTAATTGCGTTAGAGTAGTTACTGACCCTAATTTTATTGGGTTCCCAACTTGGGATTGGAAATAAGACTAGGAGAAATAAATCCGATCCTAATTTAGTTTCTTGCTGCTATATTTAGTCTAGTCTAGTTCTAGCTAATGTTTGTTTGATTTTGTCGTTTTATTTTTCGACCTCAAAATTCTCCATCTTTTTTATGATTACCCATCCTAGATTCTATCAAAATTGATACTGCGGTTTTTGTATCAATGTTTACTAACATTACCAACAATCGTGTTATCCGCAATCTATTCCTCCAACATGTGGATCTAGAAAATGGAATTGGTCCCAATGTTGGGGGCGAGCGTTGGGACCAACATGTGGACCCTGCCTTATTAAAAATGGGTTCACATAGATACTGCATTTTCAAGTCACAGCCTCTCAACCATTGTATTACTATCGCATCGCTCCCATCATTAAAATATAGAAGAACAGACTACATTTTCGTTAAAAAATCTTTGATAACACAATGAATTTGTCACTGTCACCATTCCTATTAATATAGTTTAATACGATGATGTATGTGATGCGAGTATTAACAGCCGCGCCTATTAGCGCATGACATCAATGCATGTCATGACCTAAGCGATTTTACGACCGGCTTAATGACGCTTTGTAACTGTCCACAACTATTGTGATGTGAAGAAAAGAGCGGTTTAGTTGCAAATAGTAATATGTAATATTTATATTTATTATTTACCTATAGAAACGTTTATGATTGGTCCATGATCATTTAGATCTTGGTGTCTAATATGATGGGTTTGGGACTGCAGATTCCAAGGTCCAAGTTTAGTAAAAAATATAGTTTTATTTTGTGGGACCATATCATTGCGATTGCCGATCTTAGGCCGGACAGTTTTATCCAGTTCATCCAAATTCCATAGGAATATTAACAGTAGTAATCCCAAGTTTAATAACATACCCGATATGTCAAAGGCTTGCCTCCTAATACATGAAACTAAAATGAAAAATGGCAGACAAAAGTTAGGTGTTTTTAATAACTGTGTACCTAGTCCGTCAGAATTTGATTTAGAATTTGAATATTCATATTGTAGCTTAAATCATATTATTGCAACCTACTAACCTGATTACCGTGCCGGGTCTCCTCGCAGTATAATAGGGATTAGGTCATAGTCCACACGCGTGCTTTGGGTTTGAATGGGTCTTGAAGTGAATCATTAGACCACTGGAATATTTATTTATGTTTTAATAGAAAGACTGACTAATACACACTCTTTTATTCGCAAGAAAATTGGAGCGAACGTGCATGGATAAGACAACAGCTCCCTAAAAAATGATCTTGCGTCAAAGAACCTTTTACAAACATTGCCTTGCCCTAATTCCACGCTAGGGGAAATTGTCCCGTCATGTTTTTTTTTTTCATTTATCTTTATCAAGCGTCGACACTGCCTTATATTTACCTACAATCCAATCTTAAAACAATCTCCTCAAAATTCCTCTTCTAACTCGAGCAAGCCTTTCATTTCCTTCGTAAAAACAAACTGGCTTGAACGAAATTTTCCGAATAATTCTAGAGGTACTTTCGCCGCTTGGAATATTTGAATGTAACATACCTTAAGCCCCCAAGCCTCACGTGTTAGATCCTTGTCTACACAACTTTAATATTTATTACCCTTTTGTGTGACTGGGCTGACGCTTCTTCAACGATGCCCTTGAGGACAGGGTGGCGGCTTAAAGCAGGCTTTTTGTACAGTCGTCACCTTTACATTTGAAAACATTACAAATTGACACTAGAAAGAAAGCTTTCTTGAAACATTTTTGAGAGGCCTTAATATTACTGTTAACCATCTTTCACACAGATCAAGGAAAAGAGTTAATTACTTTTTTAACACGTAATCTTGCTGAGCGCGGTATATAACACAAAACTTCTTGATCGTCCTTTTGAAACAAAGTTAAAGGAAATCTAGAATTTCCTAATACATTAATTATTTCAACTGTTAATCAACATGAATTAAGAATTCCAACCCTGTCTGACCCAAGTCATTGCCGCAGAGCTACAATATTCAAAAGTACATACATATGAAGATTGGAATTCTGTCATCCAAAAAACCTAGATGAAATTGGCACATAGCAGAAATGATTGGAATTGGCATATAGCAGGCGACGGCGATGATTGGCGTTAATGGAACTCGGATTAAGCGCTTCAGTGATTGATTGATAGAAGCGGGAACAATTTCGACGACATTTTTTCAAATTTGGTAACCTTCTGCGACTTTTGGTGCCAGCCGTACGTGCTTTATACATCTCTGAATTATGTATTAAGGCTAGACGAATAGACTATCGTTTAAAACCTGTTTTGTATGCGTGTAACATTAAAAATAATTGCTTGTCCCCAAACAATATTGCTTAAGGTGTAGTATACATTATTACTGTTACTGCCTCTAACAAAAGCGAAAAGGTAGCCCCTATTTTGCCTTCGAAATAAGGGTTTCTTCCGAAATCAATTACGTGCAAACAATGAACGTAAAGGAACTGTTATAATTAAGGCTGTTTCGGTATTCAGGGCCGAGCCTTTGAATGAGAATTGGCGAATTTGTAAGTTAGGTATCGATTTTGGCCTGGGTGTATTTATCTTTCTGTTGAAAATGTCGTGGGTTACATAAAGTGGGGCCTGTGCTGAAATGATGACCGCCACGCTATACCATCATTATCGTGATAGGTCTCCCATCTATCATAAGGTATAGCTTAGTACCAACACGCACTTTATGTCTCAGTACTGGTGTTATCTTCGGATTAAAAATACAATATATGACTATTTCAAATACTTTGTACGAAGTTTACGAAATAAAGGATAATTTGAATTTGGTGATTGCTTTTTATGTAACAATAAGTAAATTTCAAGACCTTTAAGATGTAGGGTCCATTTTTACTATTTAGTATATCTTCGGAGAGCCGTCTTGAAAAGTCTCAGTTTTCTGTATTCCGTTCGCCAACGGACGTAATTACCGGTATTCTTTCTCCGTCGTCCTTAGACTCTCATTATATTCTAGAGAAGTAGTAAAATAAGTAAAATATCCTCATCTTTGTGTTGTTAGAATAAAATGTATTGGAATTAAAACCGGACTTAGAATAATAATAACGCATATTTTGTTTTAGCTGCAATCTTTATTAACATAACAATTAATTTAAGAACACTGCTTGTGGTCACGGAGGTAAAAATAATATGAAATATAATTTAGTCTGCTTTAAAAATTAAAACATGTTTTATATGAGTCAAAGATTTTACCGCTAAATTTTTAATGTACTTTCCCAAACCTCTTATCAATTCTGAGTATTGTTTCTGCAATACTTGCTTTTCTACGTATACTGTTTCACAAAAATAACGTCTTATTTTTGGCCCATATTTGCCAAATAAAGATTGATTGACGCTTACTTGATATGAAACCGTATCCGGAATCCAATATGATTAACCGGCTTCTTGCTGGTATACCAATAAACTAATTACTGACGCCAATACTTATCGTTCGAAGAATCTCAACAGCTTCCTTTCTAAGAGATAAGTTATCAGATCCCTCATTACAATTTGGAGTGGAGTTTGATCTTCGACCCGACCATATACGGCTAGACGGCAATTATCTATAATTGAATAAAAACACCGACCCATGACCTTTTCCTCGCATCACCAGAATACCGGCCTCCATAATGAACTCGTTGAAACTTTGAAATGGATTTTTTCAAACTGATTTTATAGTTTTTCAAGTGGAAAGCTGTTGGGGAAAGTTGGAAAGTTCCTTGAGAATTTCTGCTGCTATAAAACTTTGCCCTGGTTATTTCTTTTCAGATCGATTTGTCGCTATTTAGGTCTCTGAACATTCTTTAGAAATTGTTTGCTTACTTTATTCCAGCATCGGATTACAAACTCTTAATAGATTTAATGGACGCTTTTTAGGGCAGCTTTCAGAAATGTTGATGTTAGAATTCTGGTCGTGCAAAAAGGCTATCTTTCTTAAGAAATTATATCATGCAAATGTAGTTTTATTAATTCAGTTTCGTACAAAAAAAACAAGAACAAATCATCAACAAAATTTTGAATATTCTACATCACATCATTTTCGGAAAAAAATTATCCATTAAAAATAATCTGTAGTTTAAGAGCTATAATGACCCGTCAAACTTATAACACCCTCTATTTTCGCCGGGAGTTAAAATTTAAAATTCCAAATGGGTGAATCCACAGAGCTTTGCGAGTTGACTTTCAAGATTGTTTCAAGTAACAAGCTCTTGGAAGTAGGTTGCGTGTAATTCAATTTCCTCAGCGTTGTTCCCAGTGCCACCCCTCGTCATGTGCTGTCATTATACGCTTTGTTAGGCTTTAGCCTGCCATGTCAATGTATGGAGAAACTATAGTCCTTTGTCTATAATACATGATGTTTAGACGTGACGGCAATGTATGCCTTACGATAGCAATGGTTATATTGTTTGTTTATACAAAGCCAACTTTCGGATCAATATTGTTTAATTTTATACGCGCCGTATTACAGGAGACTAATATTGTTAATGGCTAAACCGGGGTTTATTTCATACACCCTTGCCTACACCTTCGAGAATAACAGGCCTGATATAATGCAGTATGTTTGTATTATTGAACAAAACGTGATCTTAAACTTGGGGAATATTCAGATGCGCTAAAAATAAAATGTTAGGTAAATTTACCAAGGAAAACCCTTTTGTATTATATAAATAACTAGCTTTTACCCGCGACTTCGTCCGCCAAGTGAATTTTCCCATAGGAATGCGTCATTTTCCCGGGGTAAAAAGTAGCCTATGTCCTTTCTAGGGTATCTAAATATCTCCATACCAAATTTCATGCAAATCGGTTCAGTAGTTTAGGCGTGATTGAGTAATAGACAGACAGACAGAGTTACTTTCACATTTATAATATTAGTATGGATTAAAATTTATACTTTGTATTACTTCTATTATGCAGTTTGGCGATTTTTGTGAAAATTAAAATTTTATTGTTGAACTAGAATAAATGATATAAAAAAAGGTATAGTGAAATTAAATTATACCTAAAGAAACTTTCTCCTAACATCACAGTGGACATGATTATGTATCAAAGTTCGGTTTAGTTTGACGGATGAAGGGTTACAACCCAAAGATAGGACATGATATAATAAAGCCCTTAAGCTAGTCCCTCTCACTATCTGACTAGTTTCGGGTAACACACGTTTTTGAAGATACCGAAACCCAAATATGCCTTAGTGTAGTCGGTAGTTTATCTATGCTGATCATGCGGTATTGGGCTCGATTCTGTGGTCAGGCGAGTAACTCGAGTCTTTTCTAATTTATATTACCGTAACCCGTAGTTTGGAAACATGCCCGGTAAATGGCAATAGGCTCACCCCCTATTACAGTACATGGGATTAGCATTGTTAATGGTGAAAAGTTGGGGTATTTCATACATAGATACCTGCACTTTCGGGTGTTATGTATGTATGTATGATCCCAAACAACACAAACGGGAAGTTTCATATCCTGTGTTAAAATTACACTGATACATTGTATCATTATTTTTGTCATATAATCGAGCATGTAGGTTGTAGTGCATTATGTACACCCACGTTTCACCTTTTATATTGTAAGTTCCAAGTAAAGCTATTAATTTCGGAAGAGATGACTAATTTACCTACTATTTGCAAATGTCAGATCAATAAAATTTGAAGATATGGCTTGAGAATTTTGTGGGGGAGACCGTACTTTGATATAGTTATCTTTATGTTCTGCCCGAAACTTCTTCCATGTGGAAAGGTTTCCCGGAGTTCCAAAAACCCGATGTGTTATTTTGGGTTATAAATTACTGGTGTGCAAAATTGTGTCCAAATTAGTTTTGTAGTTTAAGCGTAATTTAGTACCAAACGTCCATCGTCATAATGACGTTATACACTAGAGTGGAAATATTTCAAGAAACAAATAGAAAAGCTATCAACTAAAAGCTAATTCCTGTACTCATTTGCTTTACTCTTTGTTTTTAAGACTATTAATACCACGATTTTCTTCAACAGCCTTCAGTAATGCTGCCAATATGGACATCAGAGTTCCTCCAAGCAGTCGCCCGAATGGACCCGAAGTTCATCGCGCTCCACCTTCAGGAAGTGGGTGGCAAAGCCTACGAGAAGTCGATGCAGTACGTCCAGGACTTCGTGCAGAGACTCTGCGACTGCCCCGAGTTGCGCCTCTTTGATAAAATCAGGATATTCCTTGATGAGGACTTCAGCTCGCCGGAGAAGTTTACCGTAAGTAGACTTGTTCTTTTTTTTTCTCGAACGTCGGTGGTCGATAGATGGTCTTAGGGAAATATTTAAGAACTAGCTGACCCGCGCAACTTCGCTTCCGTCACCTAAGAGAATGGGTCAAAATTTTCCCCGTTTTTGTAACATTTTTCGTTGCTACTCCACTCCTAATGACCGTAGCGTGATATAGCCTATAGCCTTCCTCGATAAATGGGCTATCTAACACTGAAATAATTTTTCAAATCGGACCAGTAGTTCCTGAGATTAGCGCTTTCAAACAAACAAACTCTTCAGCTTTATTATATTAGTATAATAGTATAATAGATTAGCTTTTTACTCTATCTGTGCTGTTGAATTTGTTCCTTATTTAAACTGAAAATCAGCTTTCCTCATATAATAATACTTATAGGTAGTGGCCTTCTTGTTCCTCAGTTTTCCTATTTGCTTTCAGTCAAAATGCGCTACCAAGAAATTATGATTTTTGTTTACTGGATTTTGCCTACAGCTAAGCCCCTTTTTAAGAAATAGGTTTAGTTTTCGCCGGCATGTCATTTTGATATTAACCTAAGTACCAAATATCTAAATTAATGTAGTCGTTTTTCCGTGAATACATGACTGACATAAAGCGTCACTTTCAGGTTTTTTTATATTACTATGGATTATTCAACAGAAACAAATTAATTATTCTTTGTCACTCAGCAAATTAGTAACACAATCCCTTTCTGACGTCAACAGTAAATAATCCTATTACTACTTGGCTCTTACACAATCAAACTCGTGGAGTTGTCAGCGGTAATTTTAACACAAACTCCCAACAACTCAACAGAGTTACAAGAAGTTTACAAAATCGTAAACTTACTCTGTGATCAAATCTTAAGTACGGCTTTCACTCCCGGCTTATATTCGGCTTTTATAAAGTTCGTATTTCGGCTTCTCTCGTTTTAAACAAATATTTAGCAGGCCAATATACAGTCCGCTAGACGGATACAGGATAAAAGGGCGTAATTTGTATTTTTTTTTCATCTTATGCCCTCCTCAGCGAGATATTTAGGCAGTTATCATTCACAGCTAAATTTAAAGCCTGAATAAATTACACACAGTAATCTTTTGGTAAATCACTCCTGGTCACAACTCATATCACTCATAGTGAAAACCGCATAAAAATCCATTTACCAGTTCTTGAGTTTATCACAAGCACACATACAAACGTGGCAAAGGGCTAAGTTTTTTAATATATAGTAACGATAGAGGAGTATAAAGAGTAACGAATGCTACGAATAAACATGTTTTATAATTTTTGAACCTCTCGAGAGGCCACTGTTAATCAAAACGAAAAAAATAACAGTTTTTATAAAATAATTTTAGAAGACTTGTCGTCGAGATTGAAATGATAAAAAAAACTGTCAAGTGACGTCAATCGCTCTAAAAATAACTTTAACACAAACAAAGGGTAACTTACTTGACATAAAATTACTATTATTAAGAACACACTTATGTAAATTGTGTATTTATAATACTTCCATAATAAAATGTATATTTCCTACTAAATGCAAGCCGTTAAGATTTGTGAGATTTACCCCCGGTTTCTGAGAGACAATTAGCGGTAGTTTATCTATTCGATAGCGTTTAAACTCATATCAAAACACGCTATTGAATAGATAACCTACCGCCAAAGTGTACTCAGAAACCGGATTATTCTCACATTTCGCCTATTATGTTTTTAATGCCACATATTTTTTGTAATCGACTCATGGCCTAACCCCTCCCTCATTACGAAAGGAGACACTTGCCCAGCAGTGGGATATTAATAAGTTAAATTTGTTTTTATTTTAAAACATCTCACTGTCTTTGTAATAACGTTTATTGTATCGATAGAATGAATTTTAGGTCTAGGAAATTAGGGAATTTAAAGTCTGTTCAACATTATATTTTATCTATAGACATTCAATCTGATGAATGGAATTGCGGTGGAATAACGTATTGCCATTTTCCTGGAAGTATTTACGAAGTTACGAGTAAAATCAGTAACAAATAAAATGCCTTAAATAAAAATGCTTCTAGTTATAGCTTTTACTAGAGAGGGAATAATTAATATCAAATTAATATTGACGTATTTATTTAAAGACATGGCAACAAAATGATATTTTCGCCGATATGACCTCCCGCTTGTTCTTGATTTATTTTTAGTTTAAATCCATATTGGAGTGAGCGGTATATTATTTTTGGATCGGATTAGAAACGCTTAGCAACAGAAAGACTATAATCCTTTTTTTTGTAATATGCGACTGTTTACCGATTAGTACCGGTTCACTATTACAATATGAATGTATATCTGGTGAAACATTAATGTAGGTGTAGACAATAAGACTCTAGCTCAGTTGAACCAATTTCAGACTACCTACCCTCTGCCCACTATTTCGCCTGCGTGAAAAATTGTCCTGTAAACTGTCTTCTGCACGTGACTACGTCCGTGACATTGGTTGTCCGGGAATTAAAGTATCCTATATATGTTATTTGTGTATTAGAAATAATTAATCACTTGCTCAAACGGTGAAGGAAAACATCGTGAGGAAACCTTGCATGCCTAAAAATTTATTTAATTAATTTATTGAGTGCAAATTCCCCAATCCCCACTAGGCCAACGTGGTGGACTCACGGCCTAACTCCTCCCCCTCGTTTAGGAGGCGACCCTTGCCCTGCAGTGGGGCAGTAATGGGTTAAGAAAAAAATACATGTATGTTAATCCAGATTATAAACTATCTGTACCAAATTGAGGTGCCCATAGCCAGTTGCGCTCACCGATCGGTAAACGATCTGTAAGTTAAGCAACTCTTGGCGCGGTCATTTCATAGATGGGTGACCGCATAGTGGTAATTGAGCTGGGTGTCTCCGTGCTTCGGAGGGCACGTCGGACCCGGCTGTTATCTACTAAAACAACAGTCGTTAAGCCATGTCAAAGACCTCTCGAGCGGCTTCAACAACTTTGACACTAGGTTGACCACTAACCATACGACAAACAAACAAACAATGTACCAAATTTCATCTAAATTCGTCCAGTAGTTTTAATAATATGAATTAATTAATCGATATGTTTATTGTTGTAGGCGCTAGGCAACATGTACTTCGCACACTCGTCGCTGACAGACCTGAAGATGTGGGACTTTGAGCTGAAGGCGTACGTGGAGGTGATCGGCAAGGAGATACACTCCGGCAACATCGAGAAGGTCACCACTAAGGAGAAGGCCAAGTTTCCGCAGCATTTCTTCCCAGAGGTATTCATTTTATCGAGCATTCTTATCTTATCTTAAGGGAGGGGGTGTCAGCTAGTAGCCTGCTGCACTCTGGCCACTTTTGTTTTTTTGACGTATACCAGGGTATACATCCCGTCAATAAAGTGTAGCTTACATTCAATTAAATTGACAAGACCTAAGCCACCCCTTTTTTTCGTCACGGAAACCTTTCGGGGTAACTGTTAAGCGTCGACCCACCGACCTACACCGACCCTAGGCTTACAATAAGTTAGAGCAATAAGTTTGCAGAATTTTATTTACAAAATTAAACTGCGTATTTAATTAGTCCTTATTATTGTGTAATACACTATATTACGCAATATTATTGATCGTCTCCGGGCGACCTAATGCTATACTGGGTAATCCCCTATAATTATAAAATTAGGTATCTTACATTACTACAGGTTTATGTTAATTTTGTCCTTATTATATGCGAAGAATTTTGTTAAAACTTATATAAGACAATGACGGCACACCTTAAGGCCTCGAATAGCTTAGCAAATGTCCAGAAAAAACTCCATAGTAGCCCATCGTAATTATCTATGTTTTCAGCACATACACCTTTTTTTAACCCATTACTGTCCCACTGTAGGGCAAGGGTCTCCTCCTAAACGAGGAGTAGGGGTTAGGCCTTGAGTCCACCGCACTGGCCAAGTGCGAGTTGGGGAGTTCGCATGCCCGCAATAAATGCATTAAACAAATTTTAGGTATGCAAGGTTTCATCACGATGTTTTATCACATACACACGATCATGTGCTGAAAAACATTCATCTTCTATAAAATAAAGTATGCCGATCTTGGTTGGTTATCGGAAAGTTTTGTGCTTGTCGATATTTTCAAACCTAAATAATAAGTGAGTAATAAAACTGTTTTGTGCTATGTCGATCTAAGACTTACATATACTAGAGATACCGTACAAGTGAGTATTGGATTATCTCAAATCCTTTGTCAAGTACGTATAGTCTATTTCGCAGTAGATATTGTATTTTTGTCACATAAAGTAGCAAATGGTTTCATTAGACTTAAATCGCAACGTTAGCGTCCGTATGAATTACCGCAAGCCCATTTCACCATGTTTTACTCGACGTTTCGACGTACTTTCTAATACCTACATTAAAATGAATCGCCAAATGTGTTTTTATGCGCTTAATGACTTATTTTTGTCTTAAAGACACGGGAAAAGTTTCTATTGGATAAGAAAAAAATATTGAATGAAAAAGTAAAATTCGTGAGCGGGGCAACAATAAAGCTTAAGAAGCATTTAGCTTAAAGAATTTGTTTTACTGTCAACCACAGGGTTTTTTCAGAAATGTTGTAACACATAATATTATTATATTTACCACGATACTTCCCGCTAGTAATAAAAATAATATAGTAAATTCTCAACGTAATGCATTCGTGGGAATTAAAAAGATTGTTTTCCTTCATTCCTCAATTGACGCACGTAATTAAAGGTGCATAATTCTGCCTTTTTTAGAAGATTTGCGCTTAAATAGAAGGAAGGAAAATTATGACGTCACACGTGGTTGATGTGGGTGACCACGGTTTGTGGTTGGGTAACAAATATTCTAATTCATTATTTAAACCTTTACGCACGTTATACACTAAGATGTAGGCAGAGGTGTAACACAACCGCGTCTTGCCATTTATAAAATGAAATGTTTATTCCATGTAGTAGGTGAGAGTATATTACGACCGGTTTTTACAAAATCTCGGGTCCGATTCTCGTGCCAAGCTAGGTGCTAAACTGCTGATAGCCTTTTAACCCATGTTTGCCCTACTGCTGAACCAAGCTCTCCTCCCGAACAAAGGAGGGTGTTAGGCCTTCAATTCTTTATTATTTGTTTTAGTATATTCTCAATAGTAGCCCGAAGTTTGGTAACGTGGCCGGTATATGGCAATAAGCTCGCCCCCTATTACACATAATAACTTAATAGCAAAACACTAGTATATTTCATACACCTCTGCCTACAGCTTCGTTTATATATAAGACTAGCTGACCCGCGCAACTTCGCTTGCGTCACATAAGAGAATCATAATTTTCCCCGTTTTTGTAACATTTTCACTGGTACTCTGCTCCTATTGGTCGTAGCGTGATGATATATATATATATATATAGCCTTTAGCCTTCCTCGATAAATGTGCTATCTAACACTGAAATAATTTTTCAAATCGGACGCGAGATTAGCGCGTTCAAACAAACAAACAAACTCTTCAGCTTTATAATATTAGTATAGATTGCAGTAGTCTATTCTTGTGACGGCTACCATTCCCAGTCAGTATTGATTTTGGTCTATAAATTCAGATATAGGTTAACCGATTGTGTTAGGCTTTTAGGCGGGAGGCGTTTCTATTCTTAAAGCTTTCGTGGTTTTAAATAAAGTTGACTACCAACTGTGGTATATTGTATTGTAAGTACTTTGTGTCTTCCCATTAGTGACTTAATCGGAAACAGGCATACAAGCCTATTTTCATAGTTATAGCTGCTTTAGAAAGACGGACTTTGAAAATTGTTTTGATGGTGCATGCCTTTTTTCCGTTGGTGATACTGAAACACTTTTGCCTGTTCCTTAAAGGCGTGATTATTCTTAAATCTATTTATTACATATTATGACTATCTTAATATTAGATTACAGATTACTGTAAACGCATACAAGATTGATTCAAAATACACTTAAAAAGCAACTTACTTTTTGGGGCTAATTACTAAAATAAGAGATAACAACTAAATAGTATTTCATTTTCTATACTTGTATATTTCAGTGCAAGTGGTCTCGCAAAGGTTTCCTGCGCACTCGCTGGTGGATCCGCGGCACTGCGATAGAGTTCGTCAACATACATCTGTTTCACGACGCCTCTAACTTACTCGCTATGGAGACATTCCCTTCGGTAAGCAAAAATAATAGTAGCTCTAAATTATATAGTGAAATTTTGTATATAGAATTTTTATTTATATAGATAATCGAAATATCTCGTATTTAGGCATCCTTGAAGTATTGGTGTAATTTTAACTAGAAAAATGTCCTCTAAATTAATTTTAATGGAGATCATCAACTTAGAAACAAAAGTCTTACATAAATATTTTCTTGTAATATTTTGTCACCGATTACTTATTTAAAGCATCCAAAGTTCCATAAAAATTGTGAAAAGAAATTAATAAAGTAAAAAAAAAAAAACTTTTAACGCTATATAGTTTTCTTCATACATTCATAGTTTTCAAATGCATAAACCAGACATTCGTTTTTAATAGGTATCCTTTATTCTCAGGTATATTGTCGCAGTCGCCGGCGCGCTCTCCGTCACACACTACGTCACCTACACTCGGACGTGAACGCGGCGCCATACTTCATCTTCGGAGACTTCAACTTTAGGACCGACACTGCTGGCGTTGTTAAGGTAACATATCCATACTAATAGTTAAAAAGCACTTCCTTCCTAGATTCAGTGCTATAAAGTGTATGCAATTCGTTGATTAGTTTTATCAGCTTAAAAACAATTAAATACAATTGGACAACTCCCACACGGTCATTCCAAACTAAGCAGAGGTTGTACTATGGTAACTAAATAATTGATAAACATACTTATATACTATTTATCCCGGGTGAGATTCGAACCTACCACGCGGAGCGTCACGGTTATTGCGGCGAGATGGCCACTTTAATCACTGCGCCAAACGTGCAGTTAATTTACACAAGTACTATTTGATTGTAAATAATACATAGATTGAATTTACCGCCAGGTCGAAAGGTTCTTAATTAACAATACGCTTATTTATTACTGAACATGAATATTTACCTGTTTATTTCAGAAAGTAACGGAAGAATTATCAGCATGTCGGCAACAGAATGGCTCCGCGGTGGAGGCCTCCCGGCTTCAGTTCCGTGACGCAGACAACCGCGTGGTGCTCACTGTGGGCAAGAAAGAGTTCGCGCATACTGACCATCAGAACATCTTTAGAGAACCATGGGTATGTACACCATTACTAGGGTTTCTCATCGAGAAATCTCGATCCGGGAATTCCCGGGAAATGGGGCTCGAGAAGTCGCGGTATCCGGGAACAAAAAGCAGTCGAGAATTGAGAAACTCTAACCATTACATAAGTTGATGAATATTGTAAAGTTTTAGTTATCGTAATATTCAAACCTCAAATTTAAAAATTACGACCGAAGCTTTTAGTAATTTTCGGAATCTCTGATTGTCGAGATACTAACATAACTAACTTTATTCCAAAAAGGAATTTACTCAGCTTCTTTGTAAGCTAGTATCGTATAAGTAGGAATAATGCAATGGTAAATCAAATAATAATATTGAACACCGTTGTTGTATGTTTGCTTTCAGTTACAACGTTACGATCGTGAGTTGGAAGCACTACGGCCACACTTGTTCGAGTTCCCGGTCAAGTTTCCCCCCTCCTACCCCTTCGAGGAAGACGTTACTCTGCCCACACACTATATGAAGACAAGGTAAAATATCACAGAATACATATTATGTCAATAGTATACAAATTGTGTATGATTTACTTTCTTGTCACTTTTTTATGGGTTCAGTAGGAAATTCAGTTATTTAAAACTTTTATGTGGCATAACAATGATGCTACGCGAACTGATGTTTTACGTGCACGTGCACGGACACATTTAACTCGTAGTCTTATATATTCAATAATAATAAAAGGGTTTTTATTATCTCGTATGAATAATTCTAAAAAATATGGATTTTCTCTTCAGATGTCCAGCGTGGTGCGACAGAATCTTACTATCTCAGTCAGCTAGACTGCTAGTACAACAACAGGAGCCTGGCAGAACAGCCGACAACAGACATATTCACGCGTCGAGGTTAGTATATTTACCCAAACAAGTCTTATTTTAATAACAATTTTGTCAGATAAATGTCTCGAGAATCAGCCAATAATTAATTAAAGTGTTTCTGGTACATCATTAGACGATTCTACAGAAGCATAAAGTTTACTATTAATAGCGAACGTACTCAATAAACACTTGTTTGTTTGCAGGAAGTCAGTGACAGACTCTACAGATAGTAGCGGCCGCGTGTCGTCTTCAGACAGCAGCCCAGCGCGGTCTGGCTCTCCCGCCACCAAAAACTCACAGGTACGACATTTTATTGCTATTTTCAACAAATTGATTATATTTAGTGAAAACAATAAAAACATGTTGGTACATTTTTAACCTGTAAATTGCTCATTAATTGGTTGGTCTTTATTCACGACACAGGCTTTGGTCGGCAGCAAATATCCTAATCTCACTTTTTGATAATGGTGGAAAGTGAGCGAAATTATAATTTCAAGCCGTTGGCTACTCTTCAGAATTTCTCTTCTTTATTCCAGTTCTCTCGCCTTTTATTCGGTTCTAGTACTGCTGGAAATAGATTGTAAGAATTAAAGAAGTTAATATTTTTGGTTCCAGGGCAGTCCAGGCAAGACATTGGAGAAGAAGGGCAGCATGGCTGAACTGGACGGTCTGGCGGTGCCTGGTATTAACTTCAGCAGGAAGAGTATCGCTGATCCCACTAGTGTGCAGCAGGCTATTAGCGCTAGGTTAGTTGATACCACTTTATTATTATTAATATGTATTTTTTACTTTTTTATAGTCTAGTGTTAGGAGTAATATACAGGGTGTAAACGACGGTTAACCGAAAACTTCAATGTTAATTTTGTGACACTAAATGCGCGAATTTTACTTCAACCATTTTTCTCGGAAATGATTGGTTCCCGAGTTAGTCATTTTTGAGCGTTCAATGTATAGTGAACAACGCGATGTATCTCCGCGCATGCCTACGAGACTTCTGGCGGCGGCGGCGCGCTGAGCGACGACATGTCGCGACGCGTCGTAGGTACGTACGCGTACCACCACGTCTATGCGCTCACTAGTATGCAACGCTATCATTAGATAACAATCTTATGCATCGTTTATGGTATTGTAAGTACGCCCGTATGTTACAATAGCTCATAGTAAAATTGTAAGTAGGTAGGTACCTACTTGGCTTACGTGAAATCAAACAATAATAGCAAAATGTAACCAATATTGAGAAAGTGCTAAAATGAATTGTTATCAATGTCTATCAACACGCAATTACCTGGTGTATGGCGAGAGTTTGAGTACCTTTGGATTCGGACGTACAGGTGCAGAGCACGCCGTGCACTTCCACGTGCTTCACCATACATAACACATCAACTTTTCTTCCTATTTACGAACACAACTGCACTTCGAAACTAATAACAACAAAAATAATAACAATAAAAACACTAACAACTCAAAACCGAAACAATAACAAGTAATAATAAACAACAGTTCTCACACGACACGACGAATAGGACATAACGAACGACACCGGTGAAGAGCTTCCGTCTTCCGCGAGCGAATTGCTCGAACTATCGATCAAAGAGAGCCGCCGGCGCGGGCGCCTCTCCGCTCACTCGCGCCGCCCCTCGCCCGCGCCACCCGCTCCCTCCGCGCCGTCCGCCCGCGCGCCGCCGATTTGGTGACGAGCGACGAGTTAGGATCCCAGCGAGAGATTAGATTCAATAAAATATTGATGTGGCATTACTATTTTTACTTGTCACGGTTGTTACTCGTTGCATTGTAGTTTTATTCAAATACCGAATAACATTACAAACATTATTGATGTAAGTTTAAAATACTTTGATATTTATAACATAAAATCAAATTTAAGTAAATAAAATAAACACGAAACGTTTATTTGATTAAACCGTAAAACATATAGGTACATAACAATGATAACAATCAATATCCATTAATATTCTTATCAGAGAAACTAACTTATCATAATTCATTATCCCCGGAGAATTACTTAGCATCGATTTTGTCGCATCCCATCTATGTAACATCCACGCGCGGTCGCGGCGTCACGCGTCACTACGGCCATCTACTTTTCGAGTCGCACCGCGCTTGTATGAAGTATGAATGAGCGTGTAAATATCGAATAGAATAATAATTTTGCAAGAACAAATGGAACAAAGCGACAATACATGTTAAATTGTTTATTAGAGATTTTTAAAGCGCTAAAGAATATCAATAGAATTTTTTATCGTTCTATATGTATTTGTACGTGTACGGTGTAATAATAAGATATCACACATTTTAAATCTTATTAATGTACCTTTTATCGGAGAGCGGGATAATAATGTCATTTTCATTTTTAACATAGCACAAATACTAAGTAACGCTGCATATTAGTGAATGTGAGGCTGACAGCTGTGTGCATAATCGTGTCTGTGTGGCGCGCGTAGGTACGCGGCGTGACGTCGACCGTCGCGGCCGCCGCCGGCGCGGTGTCGTTGGCCGCGCGCGAACAGCTGATACCGAATTTATACGTTGTTTTAATCCATTGCTGTTTTTTGTGAAAAACAGTAATATGACGGATTTTTTTTCATATTCATGTTGCATTGTGTAGTATTAACGAAGTAATACCGAAAAAAATAAAAAAAACGCATAAAAAATCGGAAAAATCAAGAAAAAAGCGATGAAAATTTTCAACGCCATAAGCACCAGAATCATGTCTAAAATCATTTTTTTCTCGTTTTCGGTAGACCGCCTGTTACACCCTGTATAATACAACAATCATAAAGTTCAGCTATAACCGAAATAAAGTGTTTTAAAATTACACATTTTTTTGTGAAAAGAAAATTACCTAAAAGAAAGCGACATTGACATAAAGACGTAGACTTTCATTACAAACACTACTTAAGAATTTCGCGGAGAATCAGCTAATCCTCAATTTTATTTACCCAAATCTTTAATGTTAAAGGGTTTATGTTCAGTACGTTTAATACCTTAAGTTGTTTTTATCCGGGCAGGATGTGCGGCGACGGCTCCCCGCCCCGGCGGCGCCTGACCCGCAACCAGTCGGAGGGCGAGGCGCGCGAGCGACCCCGCGACCGCGACCCCGTGCGTCGTAGGAGCCTGTACGGGGTCGTCGGGCCCGAGGTCTGCATGGGGGACCATAAGGTAGACCACACTCACTGCTAGATATTTTCATTATAGGGAAAAAAAAGACATAAAATTAGATATTTTAGTATTTGTTGGGTTATGTAACAGAAACAATATAAAAGTTTTGGGAGAGTGTTCATTTCCAAAGAAAATAAGATTATATTTTGTAATCGTATCCACTATAAAGTCGGGGAACAAACAGCTAATATGGATATTTTTTTAAAAAATAATTGGTCTATTCCAAATTTTATTGTAAACGTAAGGCGAAGATTGTTGTTGTAGTAACATGAATAAGCAATACGGAGTATTTGATTTATTAAATAAACATAAAATATCTTTAAACAGTAAATTCGGTGTTACATGCCATAATTCTTAACCACTTATTAAACAACTCACCATTCTATTCCACAGCCGATCTACCTCCGCGTGATGCTACAATGTGACCGAGGTATACTAGACTGTTGCGACCACAAATTCCCCTGCACTATTTGCGCCAGCGCTGCCCGCCTCCCCTCCACCCTCTCCCTACTGCCCCCGCGACTCTCACGCATGCCCACAGACCCCGACCTCTACGCGAGCAAAAAACTCAAACTACCCGACATTTCGTGCTCCCATCCGGACAAACTGACTGACGAAATAAAGCTTAAAAGAACTAGAACAGGATCTTTAAACGAAACGATGCTACGAATACCTCACGTAGAGATCACATCAGCTGATTACTGTAGCTTCGACGGCGTCTACGTGAACGACGTAGACAGTACTTTACTGTGTGTTAGACAATGCGTAGACCCTTATACGCCGGAAAGCGTAGATTCTCACAGCCCGAACGTAGAGGCTTCCTCCGGCTCGGATTTGTCAAACGAAATTGCCGATGTGGCGGTTAAAACTAGTAAATTAAATCGTGATAGAAGCGTATCCCCTACTCAGTTGAAATCTCGACTCGATAGATTACTAAATAATAAGGAAGAGACGGTTAAACCGATACCGGAGTTGCAAAGGCTCAATAGTCGTGAATCGTGTAAGTCCGAGGGCAGTAAGAAGGGTGGTTTGTGTTGTTTCGCGTTGAAATGCTACGGTTTTTGTAGAAGTCGCGCTCGTAAAGTGAAGTGTGATTGTACTGGCTTGACAAAGTGTTCCTCTTAAGCTTAGTTTGTATCGATTTGTTTTAGTCGATTATTCGTTTGTGTTGGCGATTTTTGACTTCGAAAATTTTAATTTATAAATATTGACAGTTTTTGGTTATGGTTTTGACAGTTAAATGTGACTTTTAATTATTTTTTGAAGTCAAAAATCAGCTTGCTCCGACAATGCATTGTTTTGTGCAATTTTTGAATTTTTATTGTATCGCACGTTGACTTTCTCATCAACCATGTAATATGGTTAGACACTATGGTTATATACCATAAACTGACACGCATGGAGTTGAACCGCATGCATTTTAATTATTTTTTTAATATAACATATCAATGTTTTAATTAAGTTCAATTTGTAAATAGTAACTTTGTGCTTACTAGTCGACTATGTTACTATAATCGTTATGATTAATCGACTAAACCCCCTGTCTTCACTTTAGTAAAAAATGCAAAAAAAGTATTTATTTTTCTCTGATTCCTAATAAATAATTCCTAATTAAATTTTTCTAGGGGGTGTAGTTATTTTCAATGCAATATTATAATATAATTTTCGTTCTACTCAGCTATTGTTATATACCAAATGGTTTATGTAAATCTAGTCTGTATGCTCAAGTGTTTATGTAATACATATATAATATATTATGTATTGTTTCGTCGAGTTTAGAACAACGGTTTTGTTGGTATATTTAGTATCAAGAAATAATTACTTTGAAAGCAGCGTTACTGTTTTTATTACTTGTTCATAAATAATGTTTCATATCGTAGTAACATTTCCAGATTATATTTAAAAACAGTTATCAATCCTGCCAAAATATCTGACATAAATTACACTTTCTTAATGGGCGTAAAATTTATGAATTTCTTTTGAATTACCATCTATATTTCAAATTAAAAAATATGACAATAAGTGAATTTTATCCACTATCTAAACTGGTTTAACTACATACAATTTACATTTTACTTAATTATAACAAAACATCAAATAATAAAATATATTCTTGATTTTAATCCTGGTTATGAAGTTCTGAATATATTTAATTATGTTACAATTTGACACTAAATGTATCAACAAAACTAAAACAATATATTTATAAAAGTATTATAAATCTAATTGGTAAATTCTTTAACAAAAAGTAACAGTCACTTAGTTACCATTGTTTTTCGTTATATTTAAAAAGTCACTATTTTATTTAAGACTGGTAACACTTTTGTATATTTTATTGCAGTGGCAACATCTTATATTTACCATAGACTCCATATTAACATAAAATAAACTTTTATGTGAATATAGAAATTTATATAAATACCTTATTATTATCCTGGTTTTAACTAAATTGTAACTGAATTGACCAAGGCCTGACGTTATCCGGGTCGGACAAAAAGGTATTTTCTTATTCCTGTTGTAACATTCTCAACAGTAGTTCTAAGTTTGTTAATAAGCTTATTATTACATGGGATTAACAATATTATTATTAGACTTCCTTGAAATAAAACGAGGTATCTATAAAAATATGAAATAGTACTTCGAAATGCAACATTTCCGTAAGGAATTCTAATGTCTTAATCTTTATTTAAAGCGGGTTCCAATTTAAACTAGAAACCCCCATAAAACCTTTGATTGATTACAAAATATTTGTAATAAAAATATATGACTTAATTCAGATTATTCTGAACTATATAATACTTAATACAAATGATTTAAATATAGGGTTGTTGTCACTGGTCACTCGATACGTAAGTCACGTATTTATTTGTAAGCCACGGACTGTGGCGTGTACGTTAATAAACGTTTTATGCACTCAACTCGCATTTTACTTTGATTTTGTTTTATATAATGTACTAGCGTTATAGACAATAATATTAACAATTAATTCTTTACGGAATAAAAGAAGACGTACATTAAATATTAGTTGTTATAAACATTAAAACAAAGTCATAGTTTCAGTAAAACCTGAACACAGCATCTTATTACGAGGAATTCTGTCAATGCGTAAGTTAGAAGAGCGAAAACGGACTGTAAATGACAATTTCTTTAAATCATACATATGCTAGGATTTAGCTTTGAGAACGTATACGTGCACGTTGAAGTTATATGTTTATACGCAGAATGTCTTAACACTAACGTATTTTTCTCAATACCTAATTTGTTTTACTTTTATATTAAAGATTGTTTAAAATATGGATATTGTCTAAAACGCTAGTATATTGTTACATTTTAACATTATTACTGTGTGTTCTGCTTGTGTCCTTACAGTGTAGTGTCGTACTGCTTCGCTTGTAAGTATTATTGTTTTTGTAGTCTTGCTTATTTTTATGTAGTTTTGTATTTAGTATCCAATTTAGTAACCATCCTAAATTATCCTTTTTTGACTACTTTTTTAGTAATTTTGTTTGACTAGTTTTTGTCACTTATTGTTAGTTTTCTTATAATAATGTTATTCAATACTTAATATGATTTATTTGAATTAATGATTAATTAGAAAATAAAAACATTTTCTATTATACCATCATTTAGTTTTATACAAAGAACACTACTGCTTTCATTTCAAACATAAATAAAATAGGCAGCTGGACTAAAATGTTCTTGTAAACCAAAAATCAACATTAAAAAACTCAAACAAAATATTTCAACACATACTTTTCAAATATAATAAGTACATCAACAACCAATATAAGTACCTACTACAATTTTTCAAATATTCACATACTAACAAATTCCCTACATTTGCAGGCAACTTCCGTCAAGAGTTCCACTCAGAGTCGTCTCCTAAGCACATAAAGCCCGAGGCGCCGGAGCACGACAACCTCACAGAACCGGTGAGCGACTCGCCCAACTCACGGTACATACACTTCAATCTAGACAGCCCTAATAGCTTGTTTAAAGAAACTGATATATAATGTGGGAGTTCTATGTACAGTTTGGGGGAAAAGTCTAGAAGGTGAAAGCTTTGAATAACTTTTAGGTAGGTATAAACTTTAAATTCGAGGTTAGCTCAAGCAGGCATCTAATATGTTACTAAAATAACGGCTCTTTTCTAAAAAAGGCCAAAGAAAGATCTAGCCTGATGGCATAATCCTGGACCCGCTATTTACTCTAACCGCAATATTTAAAGTGATATTTAATTATCTCGCTATAAAAAAATGTTTATGACTGGAAAACATTCAAACAAGGGCAAGGCTCCCCTACTTAAATAATATCTTAAATAAAAAAATCTAAGCATAATAATTTTCGCTATTCAGCTATAAAGCATAAGTAGCGCCCTCTACAACCTTCTAGACTTTTCCACCAAATTAAAATTTTCTTCTTACTTCTTCTACTCTTTCTAAAAATATAAATATCGTTACTTAATAATAAAGTATTATAATTATAAAGTTATACTATACATATGTTTGGTTATACGTATTAATATTATTATATATCTTTGTGAATTATACTTGTTTATAAATTATATAAATATTTCAAATTCTTATGTCTTCACTTATGATCGCAACATTCCAAAGATATACTGTACAGTTGGCTGCAAGAGATACTGAACACGTTCATATTTTCATAACAAGATAATAATAATGTCCTCCTAACTTATATCCGGGTACGGCAGCCATTTGGACCGGCCATCGGTCACGGAATAGTGTCCGAGATGGTCTATTTTTGCATTAGCATATAATACAGTGAAAAATATTTAATGGTAGTTGTGGAGTTATACAACTTTACCACGGCTGGTCGGCAGATTAGCCTTCTATGTATTTAAATAATATCTAGGCATCTTCGTGCTTCTAAAAACAACAAAGGAAAATTATTTATAGTGCTATAAATAATTTTCCTTTGTTGTCAAAAGCTTTTTTCAAATCATATAAAAATACGCGATTTGAAAGTTTAAATTTGTTCAGTAATTATTGCAGTTGACTATACTTATAAATATATTATAATAATATAATAGTATATAGTATAAATAATTAATAATACTCACATAGTTTTATAAGTAATGTTATTGCTACTTCATTATATTTGCTATGAGGCATAGTATATTATATATGGCAAATAAATAAACAAACTATCTTACTAAGAAACGTCGTGTAAGCTCTACTAAGTTATTAAAAGTACGTTTTTGTTTTGTCAATTTGAATTAATTTTGAAACTGTATATCAATCAGCCAAGCTTTTCTTCCTATAATGTTGGGGTCGGGTTCCAGTCTCACCAGATGCAGCTGAATACCAGTATTTTACATAGAGCGACTGCCTATCTGACCTCCACAACCTAGTTCCCTGGGTTATAACACGATACCCTTCGGTAAGACTGGTTGTCAGGCTTTCAAGCTTCTACCTACTGGTAACGACGGTCGTAAATCTTTGAAAATTACAGCCGAAATACCTTCCGAAACACTAGGAGGAACTTGGTGTGTTTAATATGGTCACCTATCCACAGAACAACCTTAACGGTTATTATTACTTAGCCACGAGCTCCTCTAATGTTGGAACTGTATATGAGTGAATAAGACAAACCACTGTATAATTAATCAGAGCTTATACAACGTTTATTAATAAGATAGTTATAATATAGAGCGAATAGCAAACATCACAGGGTACTTTATTTGCCATTTCGACTATTTCGCTTTAACGTGCAATTATAACACTATCAGAGCAAGAACGACGTAAGTGGTGTTACGTATACTTCATCTTACGTCTTTCTTACTCTGTAGGTGTGTTAGTATTATGGAAGGTTTCACTCGTATAAAATTGATGTTTGTAATAGATGTATTTTAATAAAGCTTTTAGAGGCATTCCGGAGTGGCGGAAGGCATATAACGATTTACTTTTTTTGTTTAAATTATATGTCCTCATAACGTATATTCAGTATCAGTAGCTTTTAATTTCCTTGAAACTAGCTTACTTTGCAGGAGTTTGTTTAAACAGTTCCAAGTGTGTGCTCTATACGGAGGACACTATCTATTCTCAGCTTTTTAAAACTATTGCAATGTAAAAAAATATTCTATTTTATACGTATAATATAAACAACCGCTGCTCCGTTTGCCTTAGTTCAATACAAGTGGCAAATTTTAACCTATTAAAATTGGCAAAAATATTAATATATCAAATACTAATACATAGTACTTATTAGTACTTAATTATAACGATTTAAAATCGTATATAAAATAATAAATTATATCGTTGAAGTGAAACAGACTTCCATCGCTAATATTATTATATAATAATAGATATATAGTTATTAGTATATAGAACGTGTTCGGTGTCTATTCGTTATCGTCAATATACTAAATCATATAAAGTTATATATAAATAATGTAAACCATCCAAAAGTAGAAATGCACACAGACTTAAATATGAAGAAACTAACGCCATCTAGAAAACAGAAAAATCAACTCACAACAACCTAGTGACATCTTGTGAGCGTTATAAGAACTAATGATATTTAAGAAAAGCGCTTTCGTATTAACTAACTAGCAATCTATCAACAGGAACCCTCTTCCTTAATTAAAGTAAAAAAAGTTGTTGATTTTTAAAATAAGGGGTCCTTTTGTCTTGGGCTTTCAACTAGTTCTAGGGTATAAATATCATCATCAATATCGCTTCGTTGGCGTAGCCTAAGCGTAACAAGCAGACAGACTTTGGCGTTAATAATACGAGTATAGAGAGATAATATTTTTAAATGGCTATTGATAAAGATAATGGTAATAAATCGATCGTAATTTAATAGAAACTTGATACTTTGCAGGCACGGTTTTGATCATATTGAATTACATACATTCCTAATGATGTGTAATAACTGAGTCTGTGTGTATTTTTATTAGTACACCACAATGCTCATCACATTTGTGATAATAAATCGCAAATCACACCATTCACATACATACTTAATGTACATATATCATTCTACAGGACTATTCTAACTAAATTTATCGAAATCGGTTCAGTAGTTCCTGAGATTGCCCATACAAATCTCAATGTAGTGTAATTCTAAATTAACTAAATTATAGGACATTTCAAACTATTAAAAAGTACTTTAAGTAGAGCTTTTGAAAGAAAAGCTATACTTTAATATCTATAAAAATAAAAATGGGTGACATAACGATTTAAATTTTATGGACATATTCTGAAATAAATATATCTTTGAGTGAATTTTGACAACGCTCAGCTTTGATATATGTTTGTAAGAAGACGTCATTTGGTAAAGTGAATTCCACTTCCTTACACCCAACGCAAACATACAGAGACGCCAAGAAAATATAATAATATATTATTAATATACCATGTTTTAAACAATATGTCATAGGAATTATGAGAATTTATTTTAAATTGATTTACTCTTATTAACATCTATGCGTCTCTGCAGGTTTGGGTTGAGCCTAATACATGAGATTCAAATATTATTTCATACGCATACAAATATATTTTTTTATTTCAAAGTAATTTAGTCCTTGCAGGGATCCAATGGGCAAAATAGCTTAATTATAACAGTTACTTTTAAAATCAATTCTTGCCTGTAAGTCACCCTTTCCAAACTTCTTAAAATTGTATCATATCATTGTCATAATATCATGAATTTCAATGTACCTGCCTTAGTATTAATTATAATAAGTTATTTATTAATAATTATATATAAGTTTTATCGTTTTAAACTTCACTAAACTCATAGTTAGATTCTTTAGTGATTAGGGATTCAAAATGCCAGTAAATAATATGGTACTTAGAAAAACATATATTTTGAAATCTGAGGGCCAATTCTCGTGATTTTTTTTACAATTAAAGTGACCGTAAGCAGTAACGAAATTGAGTAGTTGACTGGGTTAAAGAAAAAGTATTAAACTCGTACTCGTAAAAGGTTCATCTAAAATGCTCAGACTTTTGTAGCTTTTTTCGTCAATAATGTAGAAATTGTAATTATTACAGACTGAAACATTTTATTTGACACTCATTTGAAATCAACAAAAATATACTGTGACGTCACTGCGTCGTATTTCTATAATAAAATGTGTTTTTGACATTTCATAAAGAGTAGCTGGTGTGGCTGGTACGCATTTTGGGAGAAAAAGGGCTAGTTAACTGATGAATAAGTGTTAGATAACATATCTTCTGCTTGATAAATTGAAAGCGTATGTACGAAAAAAGACTGTCGAAATTCCACTGATAAACTAACCAATTTATTCGAGAGTCATGAAACCAGGCATCAGGAAAGTAAATGGACACTTTTTTCAAAGCAAGATTTTGAACATTTTTAATTACGAGAATTGGCCTTCTGGTATTTGTTGGCAAATAATGCACTATAATGTGAAAATAATGCTAGTCATAATAAAAACTGCTTTTAAAACGTGAAAATAATTATATTTATAGACAGTGGCGCCACCATGCGGTAAAATAACGTACTTATTTTTTTATTTTTTAAAGCTTTCGGGCAAATACTAAGAGTAATGGTATTTTATATGTTTTTGTATAGTTCATGTAGGCAGCTAAGTCCAATTATTCCGGATTTATAAAGGCCAAAATTTCGATTGTGTCTCGGGAACATAAATCAACGTGTGTTCCCTAATAAAAGAGATTTTATGGTTTTAATAAAATATACTGCTTTTGAAAGCGAAATTTGAAGCTTTTTGGAGAGTATTTAAAGTATATTTTCTAGGAAAATTGTATTTAAAATGTTTCGAATTGTTGTTTTAAAAGAAAATTTCTTATGTATTGTACAAAAATAATGAAATTTGTGAAATTGACTTTCGCCAGCATTTGAACTTTTTTTTTTTTTTTTAAACACTGCATATTGCCATAGAAAATATAGAAATGTTATATTTTAAGAAGCACTCGGCAAAAATTATAGCATACAATTTTTATAGTAATATATAAAAATTTAGTATGTTCAACAGTATAGAATAATTTACTTATACACACACTATAAAACATGTAACAGGACTATAAAAATATATTCAAGTTAAAATAATAATTACAAAAACAACTGAACGAGAACGAATGATTAAAAACCTGAAGTTACCATTCTCTAAAAGTCATTCAATTTTAAGTGATGCGCAAAAGTATACCTGTCTCTACTATACACATCAAAGTGACAGAGACAGCATGATACTTATGAGTTACTTAAAATTGAATGATTCGCAACCAAATATTATAGATCAAAAGATTCTCGTTTCCAAAACTATAACTATTTTAATTGTATGTTATCAAAATACGTAATAAATAAAATACTGTTCTGCCTTAGTATTACCAAATAAACACCAAAATCGAGAGATAATGTAATTAAACAATAAATTATATTAATGTTGTAGCATTTGATAGATTGGAAATTGTTAAAATAGAACGACGAACCTCAAATTTTATGAAAACTCTACTTCAAACATTAAAATATATATTTAAACTTTTTAAATGTAGTAAAGATCTTTTTTCTGTGTTATTTGTGAAAATTTCAGCTTTCTAGCTATCACGGTTTATGATATGAGATACAGCCTGAAGACAGACAGCAGAGGCTTAGTAATAGGGTCCCGTTTTGCCCTTTAACACTAAAAAGATGAGACATAGCTAGACTTGCTGCTATATATAGAAACACGACGTGTTTGGTGCGTACTATAAAATCATATGACGGCAATGCGTTTTAATTGTATTTATGTCTAACCATACGTTCTATAAATAAGGATACCCCACGTAATTACTTGCGTAAATATAGGGAAAAGAAGACGTAACAATAGACTTGGGAATATAAACTATTTGAACTATTCCGTCTTTTGAAATTCCGCATTGCTAAATCAGTGCCGGCAATACCCAATAACTGAATTAATATAAGGAAAATCGTTAACTTACGCATTAAACTTGTTTTACCTGTCCCACATTATAGTCTTATTTAATTATTCTTAAATTATAATAAAAACCCCGATCTTTACTCTGTCACTTATAACTTTTAAACTCTTCAGGTATTCATTTGAATACAAGTAAGTTAGACTACGGCAGACTAAGGGTCAGCTTATACAGAGACCCGACTAAAGACACGATAAATAGATATTGCGTCTCCTGATTCAGATTCCATAACTTTATGTGTATCTTTTCGTGTAGAAAATAAATATATTTGAATTGCTTCTTGAAAAGTGTGCGCGCAGCGTCTCGGTGTAAGCTTACCCTAAGCCATGGACGGAGGAAGCAGTCTGTCCAGGCCTCAAAAAGTATAAAGTTTACAATAAAAATCTTTTAGATAAAGATCTTTCCTCTGCAGATACTGTAAAAAATGTTGAACTGTTATATTGTCTACATGACCCATGAAGAAAATGTTAAGTAGTAACGAGAAAAGTGTCGTAAACATTAGTCTATTTTGCCGTTCTGTAAATTTGAGGTTCGTCAAAACATTGCAAAATTAGAATTTAGATATTGCCAAAGTACCGAATTGTTTTATATAGTAGATAAATGTAAGTAAATTATTTATATGTTTATAGAAATAGATCACATTTTCTTCGCAAAGTTCTACTGTGAACGAGTTGCGCTGTTACTTATGTATAGTTTAGGTACTATATTAGCGACATCTAGGCAAAATAACACTAAAAAGGGAACTAAGAATAACATTGGATTTACAAACAAACAAATTTCTTACAAGATAAAAACCAAAATCTTTCAAAATTGTTTTTTCGTCGGCAACCCTACGCAATTGTCACGATGGTTGTCAAATTAAGTTCCAAAATTGACCACCAGATGTCGCCATTCTCGCCTTTAGTAAACTTTAGTCGTTTTATTATAATAATTATTACTTGTAGTTTATTAATGAATTACTTTTGTGATGACTATAGACCCAGTACCATAAAGGAACCTATTTAATTGGTATTCTTTGGTCAAATTTTCAAATTGGTTGTCTCAAAGTGATTGGTTAATAAATAAAGTTAAAGTCTATGTCTATAATACTCGTTAGATGAGCAATTTCAACTATTTTATTGTTATATCTCTGCATATCTAGTCATTTTATGTGTATTGTGATCGGTGTGAATAAATCTTGCAAAACAAACTTTCGTTTTTCATTTAGACCTGTAGACCATTACTTGATTTGGTCTTTAAACTACCCTAAATTATTTAAAGCATGTCTCGGCGATGGTTATCTAATCACAAAGCCCCAGGTTCGATTTTGGGCATAACTTTTTGGTTTTGTTCTTGCCCTTATAGATTTTCTGCAAGTGGGTTATTTAATATTTGGGCCATTACAAACGTGCGAACTACGTCATAATAAAAGGAATCGTAGTAATGTGACCATGTGTAAGTGCGGCCGGGAGTACCTATCCTATAAAATGACATGACCCATGACGTAGTTTTTGGCGCTTAAAATATATCTAGGAAAGAGTGAGTGAGTATTGCCTATCCCCTCTACAATAATCTAAGTCCCTATTACAATACATGCGTCATACTAATGACGCAACTTGTACTCTGACGAGAATACTTTCTTATCTTTAAGTACTATGACCCCAATCTTGACAAAAACAATATTTTAATCGAGAGAAATCATTAGTGATTGATTGTTGACGTAGATACAATAGAATACAAGTTAATCTGATTGACGCACAATCTGACGCTGGTTTTTTACCGTATGGCTTGAAATTGAAGCCTTTTGCTTTGAGATAATTCTAAAGATATCTAACGTAAATGTACTAAGGACCTTTCTCTCTTATGCAATTACAGTAAGATTTGAAGAAAAATACATCATCTGTGAAAATTTTAACTGTCTAACTATCAGGGTTCATGAGATATAGCCTAGTGACAGACAGCGAAGTCTCAGTAATCAGGGTAGTCTGAAAATTTACCTGAAACTGAAATGTAGTTCAGTTAGTGAGAGGAACAAGGCGAGGGCACAATAAGTAAGACTACAATTTTTGTTAATAGCCCGAAAAAGACACATAAGTAAAGATTAAAATGTTCTTTTCGCTTTGATGGTTTCTAATGTGACATGTAATTATTACGAACCTATGAGGTCATTTTAAAACAAGTTTATCTCGAACCCACATACTAATTAAATGCATACAATTAGTCCTTATCTGTGTTCTACACTACTAACTCATCACGATGTTCAAAACAAATCGATGACGCATACTGTGATACGCATGACTATAATATACTTGCTGATCCGCGCACCTTCGCTTGCATAACTTAAGAGAGAATGGGTCATAATTTTCCCCATTTTTGTAAAAAATTTTACTGTTACCCTACTTGTATTGGTATTAGCGTGGTGTTATACGCGTTCCCATGGAGAAAAATCAGGTGGCGGACGAAGTCGCGGGTAAAAGCTAGTAGGCTAAGCTTTTACCCGCGACTTCGTCTGCCACCTGAATTTTCTACATGGGAACGCGTCGTTTTCCCGGAGTAAAAAGTAGCCTATGTCCTTTCTCGGGTATCAATATATCTCCATACCAAATTTCATGCATATTGGTTCAGTAGTTTAGGCGTGATTGAGTAACAGACAGACAGACAGAGTTACTTTCGCATTTATAATATTAGTATGGATTGCCTTCCTCAATAAAGAGGCTATCCAACAGTCAAATAATTTTTCAATTCGCACTAATAGTTCTTGACATTAGCGCGTTCAACCAAACAAATTCTACAATTTTATAAATGAAGATATTATCTGTGGTACAAACCAGTATTGAAATGCAGATCAAAACGTGGGTAAACCCGATTGCTTTACTATAGCTACAAAGATTCATGTTACTCCCGGCAGTTGAACATCAAACGAGTGCGGAAGTGGTCGTGTTGTTTACTCTCGTAATAATAATAAACTCGGTGTTAATGCTTAATAACTTAACAGTATATAACAATAGAGAAGTAATAATAATTGAGAGTATATAAGTACATATACAATTGTATAGGTACTCTTTTTAAAGGTACCTACTTACTTATTTGAGATCGTGAGTTTGTTTGTTTACATAAAGTAAGTACCTAACAACTATTTCAGTAGGTACAGAGAGTGATAAAAGTGTGAATTTGTTGAAAGAGTACCTAAAATCTACATCATTACTGAGAGTAATAAAAAGTGCGGACAATAAAATTACCAAAAACATTGAGAGGAGGTCATTCAACTCTCATATTTACAAGTGTAAACAATAAAACCAGCTGTTAAAATCACCAAAATAAAGGAGGTCATTGAACTCCTATATTTACGAAAATTACAATCAGCTGTTTTGACAATGTCGGGCCCACCGCCGAGTTACGCCGAAGCGGTAACTAGCCAGCCTGGAGCAGACATTTTAAAGGAAGGTGCTAAAGAAATGGTGGAAGAAGTAAAACCAGAACCAAGTTGTTGCGAGTACTTTTGTATGTGTTGCGAATGTTGTCAATGTTTTTGTGAATCAATGGAGTGTTGTCTTGAGTTCTTACTCTGTTTAGTGAGCTGTTGTCCCGATGATTAACTTGTTTTTCTATGAATATGCAGCTTATTTCAAAGTTCAGAGTTAAATGGTGCGTGTTTTAACATTAAGTGTTAGCAAGAATTGTTATTTAATTTATAAAAATGAATCTACAAATGTGTTGCGTGCAAAACTAAACGGCTTAACCAATTAGACTTATTGTTTTTGTATATTGTCTTTGAGACACGGGAAAGGTTTTTATGGAGAATGGAAACGTGAGCGGAGATGAGTGTTTGTTAGTTGTTAATATTGTGGTGCCATACAGTTAAGTGTTAATAGGTAAGCGCCTAATTGAACAGTTAATTAATGTCATTGTTATAAAGTTTTTGTTGCGAGATAAAATACTGTGTAGATGCATAAACATAATCAGTCTGCTTTATAATAAACGTGACGTAACTCTAGATAATTAAATTATTCTGTTTTGTATTTTTCATTGATTGGTTTAAACATTGAGTACCTAAATATAAATTATTTATAGGTTTATTAATAAGGTGGAATATGTTTTATGTATAGTCTATTCAAACCAAGTGGCGTTCTATGGTCTTTGCCTAACCCTGTGGGAAAACGTGTATGTATGTATAGATGATATAAAAGAAAAAGGCGTGATCTTTAATCAAAAATACAACGTGGAAAACGTTGTGGGTTTCACATATAAGAAGTAGCTATATCTATTACTTCATAACAATGTAAGTGTGTAATGGACTGCCTCCGTGGCGCAGTGGTGTAGGTCGCCACGCCGGTACCACTGCAACGGGAGGTCGTGGGTTCGATTCCCACACGGAACAATTATTTGTGCGATCCACAAATAATTGTTTCGGGTCTGGTTTAAAAAATATATTGTTTGTTTACCCTAAATAAAACACGCCTTCAACAAAAATATACGCTATTAGCACAAATGTATACAAAGGTAACAACAAAATCATCAAAATTGGACCACCGAACAAAAAGTAAAATCGAATTGAGAATCTCATCCTTTATTGAAGTCGGATAACTATAACAGGGATAAATAATCCTTGGACAGTCTCCGCAAAGTCTGTGCACAAGTTTGGAAATCGATTTTGTTCAAAACAACATCTAGGAAATAGGTTGTTGGCATACTGCCATGGGTGACTAATACAGACTTACATATATAAGACTAAATATCTACAATCAATATATTATTATGAGATGAGCTTGACTCATCAATCAGGGAATATAATTACAATAATTTGTAAGCAAATTTTATATGAATTATGGACCAGTAATTGGATTCAAATCGCAATGAATAATGTTTATATTTTGTAGAGCCATATATAGCCATGATTTTTATTGTTACTTTTTACTGTAGTTTTTATTGTCCAAGATTTTTATAGAAAGCATTTGTATGTACCAGACTAATAAAGACATTTATGTTATAAATCCATGCATGTCCAGAATAATGTAATCGTCGCAAACAGACAACCATTCGCTACACGGCTAGCGCGTGAGGAGACTTTACAGCTGTATGGAAATATTCTCGCCTTATATTACTTTTGCCTTAAATTGTAAAAAGCGAAACGTAGGTGTATTTCATACATTTCTGCCTACATATTCAGGTATAATAGGCGTGCTGTTGTGTTTATTATAACGTATGTATGTTGATTATACATTGCATATGTAACCATCGCCACCCGCGTACCTGCCTATATTATAAATAGGGCTCGATCTCTACTAAGTTGTTGGACTATAGGTACTATGGGGTCAGTCACCCGTTTCTAAAGTTACTGTTGTGTGATGTTACTTACGAGTATCTAGTAAGTACATAGTATGTTATGTCCTAGAGTTGGACTTAGCCAACGTGATTGAGTCAGATACCTCTCTCATTTTCATGGATGATATTTATTATTGAATTTGTTATAGTGGAATTTGTAATTAAGTAGGTACCTACTTATATCATGTTCAGCAACTTTTGGAGTTGACTGCACATACCTACATAGTTTTAACAAATGACCAAGTAGGTCATCCGTTCTCTTATCTCTAATCCATATAAAGCCAGCTGTTCTCTATTTATTACTAACTCCAACACACAGCTCCGCCGCAGGAAACACCTGCTGTGATAAAATATGAGTAGATGTCTATAATAACTACAATTCAAATATAATTTCTACATGTAATAAGGACAAAACGTCTCCGTGCTTCGGAGGGCACGTTAAAGGACAGTCCCTATTGTTGTCTACTATCTAAGGTTAACAGTCGTTTAGCCATTTAAATTACCTTTCGGGCGGCTTGAACGTCTTGGCACTAGGTTTGTCTTCTAAAGTCTGTTGTCTTCTAAAGAGGTTGACCACTAACCATACGATAAAATAAAATAAAACGTGTTAGGGAGGCGTATTTAGAAGCTTTTTAGGTATGTTAATAATTTTCTGTGGTCTTCAATCACTTTGTATTATAAAAATAGAAATATTTTTTATACTCCGACATATAAACGCATCTATTTCCTAATTTACTCAACAAACAAACAACATTGTTAACTTTACATGTATTACCGGGGTATAGATTAGATATAAATAAATGCAGGAAATTACTGTAACTAAGAACTGTTCGAATGAATCGTAATCTCACTGATAAAAAATATTCTGCAAGTCATTTAATTTTATTGTTTTAAGAAAATTATGAATGAGAACTGATTAAGTACTTATGTAACTATATGACACTTATTTATTCACTGTAGAACCGGAAAATAAATTATTCACTCTATTTTTTTTCAAATTTATATAAGTAGGTAGGTACTAAACTAGTTCTCTGGTCTCTGCCTACCCCTATGAGAAGAAGACGTGATATTATGTATGTTTGTAAGACTGATGTATCTCTCTATAAATAGAGCATCAAAAAGTGCCATAAATGTTATTCGCTTTTGATATTATTGAATTATTGTTGTTGATACATACTTTTATAATACTGGCCCTCTTATTAATAAAAATATATGAAGTTATAAAAGGCTTATAAAGAGTTTTGTTTCTTTCACTCCTTAGCGAAATGAAAAAGACAAAGCGTATTATAGTAGTTTTTAAACTGAAATAGGTTTATAGTGTGTAATAAGAGGGTAAGTAAATAGTGACGATGATCACAAAGAATAATGCCAATATTTATGTTAATAATGTAAAGAATAAAACTTTGTGCGAAAGAAATATATTTTTTATTTCGATAACCTACGACAATAGATAACACAATGGTTAAGGAAGACCTACCTCAACATAGAATTTCGTGCCCTTGAACACCCAAGTGTGGCCTCTAACTAATATTGTTTTTACGTTTGTATTTTCTATTTTACTTCAACAATACCCAACTTAATTAATATAATGTCTTGTTTAATAGCGGAGTTATTATTATCTCAATCTAAATTACAAACAATTTTTGACACGATTTCATTATTATCCAAGCTTCTTTTTAATAAAATTTGAATCTTACTTAGCGAGAATACGAAATCAAAGGTCTATTTACACATATGATAGTTGTCAAACAGCGAAATTGAAACAAGTCTTCGGATTAATATAACGAAACAGTATCAGGCAAACAGTACTGACCTAGCAACTAACCCATGTTGTATCTGATGAGTCATTCTTCCAGTAATCGTACAGAGACTCGTGATGTAAAATAAACGGAAATCTAACGTGTAAACTGACAAAAACCAGCGTCGATATTCGACAGACGCGGCGCCGGACCCGCCAGTTGTTCTTACAAGCGTGTAGAACGCACGAGTATTACTTTATCTCCTAGTTAATCTAATCGACACTTAAAAAGTACTTTTATTAAATACTTTATTTACCTGTCTGTCTGTTAGTTTACATTGTTGCAGAATAATTGTGGAACTAGTCAACGTCAACGCAATTGCTTTAAAGTTTAATGCATTTGGAATCACGTGAAACAACGGTGTTATTAATTTCTACGAATTGGTTGTGTATTTATAGAATTTTAATACAATTATTGAATTTCAAGACTGCGTTTGATTGGATATTAACCATTAATTAATGAAACTATTCTGTAATACAGGACTAAAGAATACAACATTCAGGAATACGACAGTACAAGCTGCATTTTAAAATCAAGATTTCTTTTGCTGGCAAAATAAAGGTGTGACAACAAAAACGGCCTTGGTTTCCGAACGAAAGAAGTTTAAGGTCAAGGACTTCGGCTTTAAATAACGTTTTAAAAATGTCTCAATACGAAACAGTGACCAGTGAACCAAGAAGTAATGACACAGAAGAAATAGTGGGAGAAGAGAAGATAGATCCAGAGTCCACGGCATCTCGGATGTGTGCGTGGTGCGTGTGCGCTGACCTATTCAGGTGCTGCGTTGAAACAACTGTGGATACTTTCTTGTGTGTTATTTGCAAATAATTACAGCTAGTAAAATATTATGTTTTTATAAGAAATTGTGCGTGTCTGTGTCTACTGCGTTTGATAGTGTAAATGCGTGTAGTGCAGTCAATTAAGCTTAAATTAGGTAAGAATCTCGGAATTCGAGATACCCAGCTGTAAGTCTGTAAATACTTGTATATTGACACCCTAAAAGTTGTCTCAAAACCTACATATGGTAGGGTGTACGCAACTATAAAATTTCAAGGTCCAAAGTCCCAAAAACCGGTTTTTTGAGCTTTTTTTGTAAATATCTCATTTCCTATGGAATTTATGCATTCGTATTCATTACCAATATTGTACAGTATAAAATTCTCTACAAATTTTGTTAGAATGTTTTTTTTTACGGTGAACCGTTTTCGAGATAGAGGGCGGAGAGCGCGCGGTCACAGGATCATTTCAAGTCAACCGGTGCCTCCGGTCGAAGATGCGCCATATATATTATAGTTGATGAACTATCGATAAATCAATGATTAATAAATATTTGTCAATTTCTATTAACTATTACATTATTTTTTATCATTTTTTTCATAACCTATCCACTTTTTATTCAGTATTAATTAACTTATCAACACTTACCTGCCCATGTAATTGCAGAATTTTTCATGAAAATATAGGCACTATATTTGAATTTTAACCTAATTAATATTAATAACTTCTTACATGATGAAAAAAAAAACAAATAAATCAGTATTATTGAAAAGATATAGATTTAATATAATTATGAAGAAAATGATGACACCAATGACTTTTCGAAGTTATGTGTGTATTAGAAATAATTGTCACATGCTCCAACGGTGAAGGAAAACATCGTGAGGAAACCTTGCATGAATAAAATTTGTTAAATACATTTATTGAGGGCATGCAAAGTCCCCAACCCGCACTTGGCCAGCGTGGTGGACTCAAGGCCTAACCCCTCCCTCATTACGGGAGAAGACCCTTGCTCAGCAGTGGGACAGTAATGGGTTAAATTTATTTATTATTATAATCATTGATTTATCGATAGTTCATCAACTATATACGGCGCATCTTCGACCGGAGGCACCGGTTGACTTGAAATGATCCTGTGACCGCGCGCTCTCCGCCCTCTATCTCGAAAACGGTTCACCGTAAAAAAAAACATTCTAACAAAATTTGTAGAGAATTTTATACTGTACAATATTGGTAATGAATACGAATGCAAAAATTCCATAGGAAATGAGATATTTACAAAAAAAGCTCAAAAAACCGGTTTTTGGGACTTTGGACCTTGAAATTTTATAGTTGCGTACACCCTACCATATGTAGGTTTTGAGACAACTTTTAGGGTGTCAATATACAAGTATTTACAGACTTACAGCTGGGTATCTCGAATTCCGAGGTGAACTTACTATAATGACTGGACTAGTGTGACAAAAATATTTTAACTATAATGAAACTTGTTGTAACTTATCTTAAAATGTAAAGTTCTAAGCTTATAAGTAAAGCACAAAGCCTTATTTTCAAGATGCAAGTTTATTGTCTTTTCCATAATAATATAATAGTTTGACTTCAGTTTTCTTGGGTGTCAGACTATCGTAAAAATGTTTGCACTAGACATAGCTGATATCGAAATACGAATAAATAGCTATCAGTATAACTTCCTTAACTAGCATAACTTTAGTCTTTCTGTCTTCTTTCCTATCAGAGACCTGCAAGAACACTCTTCTGCAACCTGGTGCCATGGAGGTCTAATAGGTTCAAGATCAGCATCAGCTGTTTATCGGTTTAAATGGTACTTATTATTTAATTCATGTGTCATGTTTTTTTATAAAGAAGTGAAATATTATGTGTTTATTTTAGTAACTAGGTATGTTTGTTGATTTATTAACTTTTTGAAATTGCAGCTATACTTTATTATAAAAATAAGAAAATCATGTTTCTTTCATTGCATTGTCATTGATCATATCTAAATTCATTAAGTGGATTTATCTACCTGTAAACAGATTGTAATTATTATTTTTCGATAAATAATTATATATGTTACTGTAAAAGCCCGAACGGTGGTAAATCCTAAGATTTTCCGGTATAACCTAAGATTTACCAACTCGCAATGGTAAAAGTCCGAACAATTCTTTTATTTCGAACTTTTACCTATATTCACTTGATGATATCGAGATGTCGCCGGAGCCCCGCTTCGCGGGGCTCCTCCTTCTGGGTGGTTAAAAAAAAATAATCACGAAGGCTAAGGTGGGAGCTTCGCTTCGCTCGCTCCCACCTTAGCCTTCTAACCTAACCTACCCATGTCGCTATGCCCAAAACTCCTTCTTTATAAATATGTCACAGTATATAATTATACCGTGAAATAGTTATAAACATAGTTATGAAGGAGGATTTTTTTATATATCGTAACATAGTTTATAAACTCTGGCTTGTTCGGACTTTTACCATTGAGAGTTGGTAAATCTTAGGTTTTACCGGAAAATCTTAGGATTTACCACAGTTCGGGCTTTTAGGGTCAGCGCAGACCAAGAGGAGCGCAGCGGAGAGGATTTTTTTAACGCATTAATGCTCTTTTGACTGAAGAAGAATAAAAATGACGTTCTCTCTCTTTAAACTCAGTAACAACATTGAAATTTTTCGTACGATGCTCGCGCGTCCTCGAGTATGCGCGGGGATACCCGCGTCATTTTTATTCTTCTTCGATCAAAAGAGCAATTATAATCATGGCCCAGTCTACCATCGTTGACGAATTTTCACGAAAACTGGCCTGTTTAATGCGCTGGGCCGTACAGTAACATATTATATGTACATCGTTAAAATTTAGCACAGCCATCTATTTTCGTTTTCAAGAACTATTAGCCAACAGGAAATAGTACTTTTGCACACACCATCTAGTACTACTAAATAACACTAGAGGGCAGTACGAGAGGCACAGGGAAATTCAAATAATAAATTGCAATATTTCCATTTATTAGAAAATATTTATTATTTGCGCAGATTTTTTATGGCTTATTATTTAACAAATGGGAATTGTTAACAGTTAATAGTTTTAAATTAAATCCAAATAACATTTCGATTTTATTATTCTAAGAATTTGGACAAGGAAAGGAAACAAAATAAAATTGATACACAGCGCGCTGCGTTGATTTATTTAATTACGTAGATAAGTATTCAAAAATCCTACCTAATAAATAAATAAATAAGTTAAATAGAAGCTAAATAATTCATAAAATAACTGCATAACATCATAATAGTACAACAGTAATAACATTATCTTATCGTAAATTATGTCACTTATCAATCAATTCACCTATTTTACACCGTATCTAACTCAAGATCTTTAACTATCAGTCTGTACTGTATGTACTTATAAAAAACATTTTATATAAAAAACAAATTCTTAAAAAAAATATTATGAATAAATTTCGAAATAGACATTTTCGAATCAAATAATTAATAAGTTTACTATGATAAAAACGTCTGTTTGTTTATAACCTCACATTATTCAGTCATCGTTAGAATTAGCACACGACCAACAACAGGAAATAATATCAAAACAGTCACACAGGCATTCACATGTGCTGTCAACGGTTTCCATGGCTTTATCCAATTGATCGGGTTCTTGTGGCGTCTCTGGCGGCTCCCCGGGTGGCATTTCTTCTACAAAATCTTTTTTTACATCGTTGGACAATGGCTGACTCGTCACTAACTCCGAACTTTTTTGTAGAGACATTTTGTAGTTCAGTAATTATGAAATTAGATGTATTTGTTTCTCTTTCGATAATTACGCCTCAATTTTTTTTATGCAAAAACACAGATAATGTAATGGAACAGCGACGTGTGGACGCAGACTGGCGGCGATTCGGCGACCGGATAGTTTTTCGACTTCACGCAATAAATTAGGTATCAAAACAAGCTATTGTGGGTGTGTTAGCCGCTAGACTAGCTCGCGAAAGCTTTTTTGAATGATTACATAACTTAATCAATACGTAAAAAGTAAATATTGGCTGATTTCGTACAGCTGTAAACCAAAACATACCAGCAAGACTATTTTTAACCCTAATGCAGGAAGATAAGAATGGAATTAGCTATGTAAATGTTGATTGAGTGGAAATGACGCACGCGCCGATGCAGCTTTGGACTATAAATTGTCTTTCAAGGTCTGAATCATGGTCATAAGTTGAACGACTGAAGATTTTGACATTTTGGAATTAGTGTTGTTAATCTGCAGTCTAAGTGAGATCTTGATCGAATTTAAGACAGATATTTTAGTGAATTAAGAGTATAAATTGCACTACCTACTTTTTTTCTATGGATTGTATGTAGGTACAGGTACACTAGGCATAATTAGTTTATAAATGTAGGTATGACCTAATTATACCCAGTAGTAGTAGACCTGTAGGCAGAATACCCGTCTAGTTTATCCTGGCTTCATTTTCTCAGTAGCTGTTCGTAACTATTTACTGCAGCCTTGGCCATTTTCACTGAGTTCAACAGAAACAGATGACTAAATAGTTATTTCTCCTTAAACCTCCCAAATCAATGCATTTCCATTTGCAATGCGTGTGTTGGCTCAGTGCCAAGACGTAGGACTTATCGATTATGTTTCCCTTAGACTAAGTGCACGTTTGAGTGTTCGCTCAAGGCTCTCACAGCATCCAAAATAAACAGCTTCTGAGAAAACATTTGCATTGAGTTGGCGCCAAAATGTTCTGATACGAATGATAATTTGTTTGAGTGCTAGATTCATAAGGTCTAGTCTAGGAACTATGAAGGGTACTTACATAAAATTATGGCGTCGCAGAAACAGCGCAGTAAATGCCAGTAATCTTGAACTCCCTCTCTGGCACGACAATTTAACTTATCAGGATTCATTCCTTGCGCACATGAGGGACTATTATCGATGTACTTTTTTGTCCTTCACAATATCACCACCGGTATAACAAAACCAACGTTTTTAATGTAGGTAGGTAGCCACTCAAACGTCCGTGGAGACTAAAGTATCCATAATTATATTACAATACCCTCCACGGACGTTTGAGGGGGTAGGTAGGTATAACATTTATTTATAATAACTGTCACTCACAGGATAAATATTTCAATTATTTTATTTACAATGTGGGTAGGTACCTACGCTAGAAACGGCGTATAATATTATATTTCAGGTATTCTTTCAAAAGGCAGACAGCGTGTAAATGGCATATTAATGATACCTAAAGTTGCCACGGCTATGTAGCAGCCATCATTAAGAATATATCGACGATAACAATATTCACTCGGCTAAATTCTGTCGTTATTCAAAGGTGACAGATATTAGTTTCTTTAAAGTTACGATAGAGGCGCTGATTAATTGTTCACAAAAAATAGTGCTTTTTTTTAATAATTTTCTAAGTTCATACTCATAACTCAATCTTTTTTTCACTTCGGGGTATTATAGCTAGAGTGATAAACGATAAGACAATAATAGCAATCCTGGCGGGAACCTCATCTAGCTTGAAAACAATGTAGTCTGACCTGTTTGACCACATGCCACAGGTAGGTAGGTACCTACCTATGTACATAAAATGTTTTTACGTTACGCAAAAATATAGGTATTTAATGTGGACATTTGTTTATTAGGTAAAGCAATTAGCCACTAAACGCTTCCTCAATTAACAATATTGTCAGTGTCTTGCCTACCTACGTAATGGAACTGAAAATCCCTACCGGTATATAATTAATCACTGGTGAAATAGGTGCGGTGACATTAACCGCGGGCAGTAGACCTACAGTAAAATTCTAGAAGAGTTATTTTCGTATTAACTAGGTCTATGCTTTATTACAGGAATATTGATATTCTTGATGAAAATCTGGGGTTAAGTAGGTATCTGTTTGTACTATGGAATGATGTATAGGAAAATATATAATAATATGACATAGAAAAAAGTACAATTTATTGTTAGTGTATAAACTTTTTATTAGACAACAATGAAAACTAAGTACAAAAATGCTTTAGGCAAGCTTTACAAATATTTATAAAATTTTCACATATATTATTAATAAATACACTTGAAATACAAATTGGCAAGTTAATTTTATTTCAATAACTATAATATACAGACATCAAGAATATAAAATTACTATTACAAAAAATATATAGGTATTATTGTTATTTGTACAGCAATCTACAATAAACTTGTGCAATAATTTAGCAGAATTATTGCGCAATTTAATTGAACAACACTTTGTATAAAAAACTGACAAAAATATTGCACAGTACTAGTGACTGTCTTAGGGTGGCCTAAGTGAAACAATTTTTGTTTACAATCTTATCATCACTATAGTATAACCTCTTTATATCTCTCTATATTTGCACCTCTGTCTAACTGCACAAGTGCACAATCAAAGCACAACTAAAATAATTATTACTTTTCTAAAAGCACATATTCTTATAAAGATACAATAAAGCTTTTACCAAAAGGTAAATTTGAACTTAGAACTTTAATTCTTGAATAAAACTAGGAAAAAAAAATATGACAGACAGTACCTACCTACATAAAGTAATTATTTTTTAACAAAGTGTAAATTTGCAAATCATTTCATTTTAAATTATTAAGTACAGTTTACACTTGAAACTTATGTAATATGCTGGGCTGTTTACTACTACATCATATTACAAAAAACAATAGTGAGATATAACTAAACATTATCACAACAATATTTAATTGACACCTGTACTATTATGAACCAGTTCTTATTTTCTTACATGCCTAACATGTAGGTTTTCATTTAAACATCAATACAAATTCAAGTCAAAACCAGGAACATTGTTTATGGTACATGCTCCATTTTATTTTGTGAGTAATTAAAAACTCAGTACTGTTTTGTAAATCACATACCTTTGCTTAGCATGCTTAATTATAACAAATGTGCAACTAATTGACTGACTAACATTCTAGTGTAATAACTTAGCTATAAATAGCAGTTAAATGAATATGTTCTTGAACGATAATTAATACAATCCATCATATTCCATGCATGATCATTTTGACAGATACAAATTCTTATATAAGGCACAAGCACTAGGCACAAACTGCCAACAGTCAGGAATAATGAATGAGACTGCTTTTTATAACAACTAGGCACATTTGAACTAGGTTTTTTAGCACAAAATTCGATTATAAAACCACTAACAGTAATATATGGCAGCTTCAGAACTTTCATTATATTGTTTTGGTAAATCTAAAATAAAAATACAAAGATTATAAACTGTTGACACTTATGAACTAATCAGTACCACCTCCGTCACCGCCACCTCCTGAATCACAGCCTCCAGAGTCGAATCCACCACCAGAATCATATGTGCATGTGTCATGATGACTGCTCGAGTGATGTGTTCCAGAATCATGATGACTGCTCGAGTGATGTGTCCCAGAATCGTGATGACTGCTTGAATGATGATTACCAGAAGTATGGTGGTCAGAATTGTGCGAACTTGTATAAGTTCCCCTAGGTTCCTCTGTAGTTGTATTATGATGATGAACAGCGTCTACAACCCAGGTGTCGTCATTGCCGAAATCGCAATTGGAGTTACCATAACGTTTTCGACGGTTCTTGTCTTCAGGTTTGTCTTCACAGCTGTCATTGAGACAATCTGCACAGCATTCGCAACAACATTCTGTACATGTTCTTAAACATTCACAAATGTTGGCGAAGAAAGTGCAGCAGTAGAACATGAAGCATCCCTGGTTTCTCCTATCAGCTTGGAAACAGCATTCCTCGTGTACTTCATGATTTTCCATTGTAACTGACCTCCTTGGAGGATTATTGCCATTCGTATTTTCCTTAACCTCCGTCGGTTGGTAAGGAGAAGTAGACGATGGTTGTGCGGACACTACGTGCGACATTTTATATTCCTTTGCCAACTTGCGCAGTAGCGAATATGAAAAACCTAAGTGGACAAGCGATGACGCATCGCAGTTTTATTATCCTGTTTTAGGATAGACGGAGCTTTATTTATTCAAACTACGAACACTTTGTTTGACAGTTCAACGTTATTGTTTTCACACACGATAAGAATACACTGAATTGTCATCTAATCACTACACTTGGCTTTGTTTACAACATGTAAACAAAATATGACAATGAGGTTAGAGGTATGACCCCTCGTCAAGTTAAAATACTACTGACCGATTTAAACATTTACAACGACTATTTATGCCGCACAAACAGTCACACACTGATTTAGTTTCATAGCAGTTCGACTATGCTATGGTACGCTGGGTACGTAGTTTGATTCAATGAGTCATGAGATCGAATGTGTTGAAATATGTTACAATCTGTTACTCTGATTTGAAATACAACTCTGACATATAAAACATACAGAACATCCGAAAATATACCAAAATCAAGTTTGTGTGTATATGTAACTGCGAAACTGAGAATGACTTAGATCCCCCCAGTGAAGCCTTGTGTAATGGAAAATTCCACTAAAATGGGGAATTCTATGTGTAATCGGTGGTTACATTTTCCTCAATATACAACTAATTAGATACATGGATCATGTAAAGAGTATAATGATCTGTGGTATGATGACCTATGTTTTAATTTCAAAAATATATATTAATACCTACTTTCTACCTTTTTTTCTATGATAGCAACGTCTCCAAGCTGCACTTGGCCGGCGCGGGAGACTTAATTTGATTAGAGGCTTAACCCCTTTCCTCATTCCAGGACTAGGAGGAGAGCCAACCTAATTATAAAAAAACCCCGCTATGGCCAGGAATAAATAGGTAAAAATATTTCCAATATAATTTTATTTTTAGGAATAATAACAAAGTCCAATATAATTTCATAATAATAATTTATTTATTTAGTAACTTAATTTAATAATAACTACTTAATCAACATAAAACATGTTTAAATGGTGTATTGTTTAATAAAATTGTGTCATAGACGTCAGATTTATTGTTTTATTTTCCTCTCAGCAAACAATGACACAATATTTATTTTAGTTCGTTACCTACCTACTTATAATTTCAGAACAAAAAATAAATGTAATCGCTTCTAGCACTAAGAATCTCCCCCCTGGTCATGTGCTGCTTGATGATGTGTTCCTGAACCGTGATGTAGAAAAGATTTCTGTGTTCCCGAGTCCTGATGACTACTCGAATGATTAGTTCCCGAGTCTTGATGGGCAGGGGTTTGATTAGTTACCGAATCATGATGAACGAATGATTGTTGCTTTTCTGGACTCTGACTTTCAGTAGATTGTGTTCCCGAAACTTGGGTAACTGGATTATGGTGTTCGGAGTCGGCATGATGCGATCCAGAATCAGGTTGAATAGGCTGATTTATTTCTGAATCTTTATGACCAGTTGAGTCAATCGCTCCCGCAACGAGCTTATCAGTCGATGGCGGGGTGTGATCGCCACTAGATTTTTGTACTTCAGATTTTTTATGTTCATTAGGATCTTGTGTATCAGTTGGATGATGTTCGATGTTGATTACCTCCGAACTTTGATGAACACTAGATTGTGTTGTCGAATCTGTATGACCAGTTTGATTATTAGAACTGTTCTCTTCTGTCTGATGCTCAGTCTGATTGTTTCCTGCGTCCTTCGCTTCTTCGATCAGGCTCTGATCTGGGTTTGTCCTGCCATGACTATCATCGTCATCATCACCAGATGCTATGGACGCCTTTCTTATCGGTTTTTGATCATCTTCAGCTTTCAGTACATATTCACGGTCATCTGCGGAGCGGTTGAAGTTGCAGCACTTTGCCGTACACACTCTCATCCCCCCATAAATTAAAAAACAGAAGTCAAAGACGCTGAAGCAGCAATTCATGCAACGCCCTGTGTTGTTGTCGTCATTTTCGCCGGTCCTTGGCGACTTAAGTTCTTCAGCTTCCTGTAGCTCACTCGATTGGGGAGGAGATGGATTGTTTAATGGCTGAGATGAAACTATTTCTGACATTTTGTCGTTTTTATACAACTACTTTATTTTAATACAATTATCCTGATTCAGGTTGTTAAATAAATATACAAAGCACATATTTCACATTATTACTTATTGTTGGATTTCAATGTACTAACAAGGACAAACAAGCGCAACAAGTATTTATGCTCTGTTTGTGAATCATTAAATTATTGTGTGGTTTTGAATACAAGGAAATTTTAATTATTTTTAGGCATGGAATTAAAGTAAGTATCTAAATGTTAGGAAATTTTATTGAGTTTTTCTTCTTTGAGCTGCAGGCATATCTGAAAACGTATCTTGCAACACCAAAAGCAAAACGTCAAAATCAAGATTCCCGAACGATTTTTAATTTTTATGTATTGCCAAAAAACAGATCAGCGTCCCATAAATTATCTGCTGCGTTTTTATTACGTTTCAATGTTCAGACGATTTCATTACATGTACATAGTTTAATAATTAATCTACTTTTCCTGTAAATATTTGTACATTCGTTTTCCTGTATAAGATAGTTGGTATATAAATTACGTTGTCTTTCCCTCTATAATTTAAAAATAGTATCCTACATAGAGGAATTACATCCATAGAGTTAGTAATGAAAAAAAAAAGCGGTTTACCACGGAAAAGCCTGAAATTAACATGAAGTCATCGATTTAATTGAAAAACGAGGCAATTAAACTTTAAATAAGAGATGCAATATGGTTTTCCTAATAGTTTTGTGCTCTCCATTAGGTATTTCTTTTCCTCGTTGTTTTATACATCTGCCGCAAATTTCCACGCTACAACTTCTTATATATATATTTCATAAGCCTTACTGTACAGTTATTATTGTGAACAACATCCGGCCATAATAATAAAACATAATGAACATTTTCCTGTTTTTAACTTGATATTACCTACTAGCGTTCTACTTTGTATTTTGCAGGCATTGAACTCCATGAACACAAAGTCCATTACTATATTTAATCAAATTTAAACTTATATTTCAGTACGATTCTCCTTACTACTGCTGTCCTGGGGTCTCTGGTTCTATTACCGGATTGCTTTAGGTGTTAATGGTCTTTTTGAATTTATATTAGAATATTTGTCAATAAGTTTTGGTATCCACCACTGCTTCCACCTTCAGGCATAAAAGTACCTAGTGATGTTATGTATGTATTTAATTTTTCTCTAAAAAGTGAAAATCTAGTTGACCATTTTAGTTTTATTACAAACGGACACACGAGTTGAAAGTCTCTTTGGACGCGATCAGGATTTCGGGACATAAAGAAATCTCATTAGCTTTGACCGCCTTGTCGTTAATTGAATAATGAAGGGGGAAGAAAAATTTTCACCAACTTCCTTGTTTTTTTACGCTGAGAAAAACACATCGGTGACGTGTTTTCCAATTATCCAGGCGTAGGCGTTGACGCATATAATCACGTCAAGTCATGTTTGTTTCCTCAAGATTGATAGACAGACATTTTTATTAAACAGGCCTTTTGTCTTTTCTAAAATAACTAAATATTTTGCGCCGGATATGCCAACTGGTTTGGTTTTTAATCAACTGAGTATTTTTAAGGGACATTGCCACGAAAGCATATAATCCTAGAAAATTGTTATTAGAGTTAAGTTGTTAAATCATTTTGAGAAAAAATAATTCATAGATATTTCAATTATTAGTTGGTTGAACGTTGAGTAAAAAACTATTTTCATTTTTATTATTTTATTTTATAAATTAAAAATATAATAATCTTATTAGATACTGGCCATGTAGAAGTTATGTACAATGGGCACTAACACATGGCCAAAACTTATAGATCTAGTAAAAAAATGGACAATATCTATGACTTATATCTTTCTAATTAAATTCACTGACCGAAAGAACACAACAATAGTTTAAAAAATTAAAATATTTAAATGGTAAGTTATATAATAAAATCAAATGAGTCTTCAAACAAATTTCCTAGCAAGTTAAGAGTTTAAAATTTGTAATGTGGCAACATTGGGAAGGTAATTCAAAATATCCATAGATTGATTATTTATAAAAAAATGCATAAGTCGACTGTGATCATGAACGAGAGGGCGCCACTAGTACCTATGTCTAGAAAGTCTGGAATTTCACTTTTTCTACATACTAGCAATAGAAGGTTAAAAAAATGAATACTGCCAATTTAATTCCCAGAGCAGACCCTGGTCCAGCAGTTGGAAAGTTACGAACTAGAATAAATTTGAACAACATCGTGCTTTAGTTTTTACAATTAAAACTGTTGTAGTAATTTTTGGTGTCAACTAGTGGTGCCTCCTGGTGTAAAATTACAAGATTTGTCGGCTAAGAGCGCGAGTGGCGGAACAAAAGGAAGCTAGTGTTGTTCAGTCTCTGAAATCAGTAGCGCAGTTCTCTACCAATATCGACTATCAGATAGCTATCGAAAAATTATGTATGGGAATTCAATCAGCGCCTCTAGCGGGCGCTGTAAGGATAATTTTTGCAGAACATTATGTCAAATTCTCGATACTTGATAGTGCTGACTGTAGAGAATCGAGCTACAGCACTTTTTCTTTACACTGCACTCTTCTCTTCGCCAACTTGTTGCTATATTAACACGTACAAAATTAAACAGCGCCTACTACATATCATATTGTTTAAAACTTGCTTTTCAGAATAGTACACATAATAGCTAAGTAAATACAACGCATTAAATGCAAAATTCGTTAAAGGGCATTGTCATGTTGATACAGCCTTTGAATAAACGCTTAATATCATGAAGGAAAAAGCAGCGAATTTTAATACATTTTTACGAGGCTTTTACACACTGATTTCGAATTTAAATTCAGATCTAGTAAATTTAAAAATGGATATACAGAGCGACTTGTTGCTATGTTCAGAAACAGAGTTAAATGCGTACTATAAATAGCTTTTAAAACTATCCCGGTTATTCATAATATTAAATTGCTAAACGTATCCTAGCATCTACATCAGTCCTGTTTTCTGAGGTACATTTAGCGGTAGTTTATCTATTCAAATTGTCATTTTTGTATGAGTTTAAACGATATTGAATAGATAAACTACCGTTAAATGTACTTCAGAAACCGGACATTAGTCCGTCACCACGGTCGATGTAATTCGATCGAAACTGAGCACCAAATGAGCAAGGTTTGGTATAAATTCTCATCGAGTTTAAGACCCGTATAGCAATTTAGTATTATGTATAAACGGCTTAATAATTTACATTTTGCAAATGGTTTTATATCGTCAAAAATGCGTTTTATTTTTATTGAAAGATGGAAGATGATATTGGCGTCGTAAGATATATCTACTTATGTTTTAAAGACCTCTTTGAGACGAATACAATAATTAATACATTCATAATAGCACTACAGTAATTGAAGTATACTTATACAAAGTTATTTGTCAAACAATAAAAACCTCGCAGGAATAGATGACTAACATCATAAGGAACCATTTTTGTTTTACGAATTTTGAAATTAGTCAACTTCTTCTTCTTATCGTACGGTTAGTGGTCAACCTAGTCTCAAAGTTGTTCAAGCCGCCCGAAGACCTATGACGTGACTTAACGACTAAATTTTTATACGCCCTCCGAAGCACAGAGACACCCAGTTTAAAGACCACTATACGGTCACCCATCTATGGAATGACCGCGTTAAGGTTTGCTTAACCCACAGATCGTTTACCAACTGGAGAACGCAACTGGCTATGGCCCATATAGCTATATGGTTATACATGCCAATAAAAACTAATTTCTAAGTTTTTATTGTCGGTCTTGCTGTGAGGTTTTTAATGTTATCAATTTAACCCTGCATAAAAATCTGTCGCCATTTTTTCACTTTGCAATTATTTTTATTCAGCTGTATACATTAGCTTTATAATATCTTGTTCACATTCACAATTTGTTCTAGTTTAATTAAATAGCAACACAATAACTTTAAATGAACATCGAAGTAACTAAGCAAATCGCCTTTTCATTACATTTTTAATGTAATCTGACTAAGCTTTTTTATAATGGATATCTAATGTCGGTAGTGTGGTTATATACTAGTCTAAATTTTAATACTTCTTTGAAATTACTATAAAACATTTATTTATTAATTAAACAGGTATTGCATAAAAAGTTGATGAATTGACAATCGGTATAAGTAGTACCAGAAGTGGAATTTTTTGTCTATGCCTACCCCCATAGGCGAAATGGCGTTATTTGATGTATGTATGTATAGTACCCGAACCTTTTTTAATCCAACTTCAAAAAAGGAGTAGTTATTTATTAGTCTTTGTTCCATACTATTATTTTTTATTAAAATAGCAGTGATCAGTAAAATTACATCATGTTTACAAGTCTATTTATCGGAATCAACATAAAATTTTAAACACTAACACGCATAACTAACACACTTTCAGATACATAAATTATTGCAAAGAAATATTTAAAATCTGACTTGAATACCCACACTACCGCCTAATCTACGTTGCCACAGTCTTATAAAGCGATAAGGCGATTTGCAGGTCGATTCACAACCGACCCGGCACAGTTTACCGTCATTCCTTAGGAGTGGACGGGGCACTATCTTCAGCTTTCCTCTTAATTCCAGTCTGTTGGGACCTGTTCTTATCAGGCTTGTATTTCTCCCACTTTTTATGATTCAAAGTATCAAAATCTTCACAGTACTGGGCTATATCTTTGAGGTATGCGGACAAATGCAGTAGTTCCCGGTCTCTATCCCTGTTCAAGTGAGCTTGCCTGAACGGTCTGATCTTTAAACCGCTTTTAGGGTTCATGATGAAGTTTCTTCGGATGTCGTCAAACATTATTGTGTTTTTTGAGCTGTATTGAGGGTATTTACCCCAAATTACTCCTAGTGGTTTTACCTGAAAAGAGATATGAATTGTTGAACTATCGCATTTTTTACATATAACACAATTCAAATAATTACGGCCATACATTGAGGTGAAAAGTCGCATAATGTCTCGATATAGTAGAAAAGGTGCTACAACGTGACGTCATTAGTCCCTACTCCGTAACTTTAATGCATTTTAACTAAGTAATTTTTTTTTCAACTAGGTACCAGACGGACAAAAAATTAAAAAAAAAGTATCCCTACACTAAAGTAACGAAACCTTAAAATTATCATTGCCTTTAAGACCCGTTTAGCAATTAATCTGTGTTTAGTAAAACTGAAGTGATATAGATAATGGAGAAAACGAGATGAAAAGCATTCTTGATTGCAATAATGACGATTTATCACGCACTGTCTAAACTTTCGGTTATTACTTGGTTTCAATCGTAAAAGAATGATGCATTGGTGAAGAAAACAAGAAAAGAAACGTATTAGAGTACTATTAGTAACGGGTTTGTTTTAAAGTGCGTTACTGAAGGCAAGCTGATGTTGTAAAACGCTTGGCTAGATAATGACATCTAGATTATTTCCTCATACGTGAAGAAACTACCTTCAAATCTGGGGTTAAAATTTTGACACAACACTAGATAAAACCTAAGCATTTAAAATGCCAATCCAAAAAATGCAATCATTTAACAATTTTCAATCGCAACATCATCAAAATATTTTATGTGTTTATGTACCAAATTTCATCAAAATTCGAGTTTTGGGCTTTCGGCATCCAAATTTTCGCATTTATAATATTAAGGCCCATTCAAACCTGAGCGATATTCGCTGCCACTCTGAGAAGAGGTAGGTACATACCGCGCGGGTTTAGCAAAACTCGACTACAGTACTATCAACTAATAGTAATATTACCGCATACCCACTGGCTTTTCTCTGCCGCAGACTGTAGCGAATACCGCTTAGGTCTGACCAGGCCTTAATAGTAAGAATTAGTAGTATAAGATACTCACATCTATAGTCCCATACTTCGGAGTATGCACAGTGATCATAGCAAGATAATCGAGATAGAACATGATCTTATACTCCTGATGCGTGGAGACCCCGAGCAGTCTCATCTTCTCCTCAATCCACTTCATGCCGGTGGCCGACCAGATCACTATGTCGTAGTCTTCATATGCTGATGTTAAGAACTCGTGGAGAAACGGACGCATCAGCTCGTATCCTGGAAGATAAGTATATGTTTGCTTGTAGATTAATTATGTTTATTTAGATTGTTTATTATACACTCATTTGATTGCTTGCGTATCTTAGGTGGTTGACTACAGATTCAGGGAAGATTAAAAGCTAAAAAAAAATGAGTAAATAGATACTAAATAGAGACAAATCTGGGCATTTGTAAAGAAGTTCATTAATACATTTAATTTGTTATTTATGTAATTTACAATCCAAGTTTTATGTTATAAAATTAGATTCCAAGTTTGGGCTCTAAAATTATTCGTAATTTTGCACGTCACTTAAAAAGACCGCAACGTCTTTACAATTTAGGTTCTTGCTAAAATCAAAAACCTACAAAAGTCGGTCCCAGGAAGCACAACCAACAAAACCCATGATGAATGATAAATCAGTTTAGAGGTACTTTTATTACATTTTGTGAGATTTCATCTATAGGTACAATAGTTTTGAGTTTATTCCAAAATAGTATACATACCAGTTTCAGCCACAGATCTGTGATCAAACAGTGTGTAGTCAATATCTAGTACCAGCAGCTTCTTGCCGGCGCGCGGCTCATTCAGTATGTTGATCTTGTAGTCTCGCACACGCTTGTTTATCTTTGCTAGGTAAATCTGCAAAAATATCACTTTGTATTTAAGCTATGTTGATAGTATCACAAGAAAAAATATGTCTCTGTCTAAATTATATTTGTGAATAACACAAATATTAGTTTCATTTTGGGATTGAACCCACCACTGCCATACCCACGTGGAACCCTTTCTTGAAAAACTATAAAATAGGAAGCAGAATATATCAGCTGCCTACTAATGCAGAAACCCAGATACCCATCTGGGTTTCTGCATTAATGTTGAGGAATACTGATTGACAACTTTCCCAAATGTAACACTATTGGAAGCCCTTTTACAAAGAGATGCAACAGGATAATATCAAAATCACACCACACAACTTGGTGTATTACTGCCCAACAGTGAGACAGTAATGGGTTAAATAAAAAATCATTAATAGCAATTCTCTGAACACTCAAAATATAGCTTTCCCAAGACCTACCTCCTGGTTCTCCACATCCACCTCCTCCTCTTCAATATCCAGGTCATTGACGACCTCGTCTCCCACATCAGGTTTAGTCTGAGCACCAGCTATGGCCTCCTCGAGGGAGCCCATCATCATTATCTTCAGGTTTGGCTTGAGTTGCAGCTCCGAGAGTGTGTAGTTGTCTGTCGCCACTTTGCCTAGTGAAATAATACTAAGGGGTTAGTATGATTAAGTTGATGATTGATACTCGACTTCATCCGCGTGGAAACCCTTCCCGTGTAAATCCCACATCGCTCGAGAACTCCGGGATTAAAAGTAGCTTATGTGTTATTCTGGGTCTTCAACTACCTACATTCCAAATTTCATCGTAATCGGTTCAGTAGTATTTGCATGAAAAAGTAACAAACATCCAAAGATACATAAATACTCACAAACTTTCGCTTTTATAATAGTAGTAGGATGTTTTTGTGTTAAAGAATTGCTCTTAACAGACTTAGTTTTGGGCCTTAGCCGCCTTACACACTAGCAGTTAACTGTGTATAAGAGTTTAATATGCTGCCTGTGAACCACCATGGTGGTTGCATAATAACCATGTGGTTTGAGTTTACTGCTATAGGAACTTAGCTTAGCTCTAAAATACATAACTATTGTGAGGTGGGACTAGATCTCATATAAACTCTGGTACCAAGTACTACTCATATTTGGCAGTTCTGTATGATAAGATGTGTGGATGTGAATGAAGCAAAAGAAGTTTGTAACACATATTTTTTACTCTGGCTACCTTTTTGTTAAAAAGGTGAGACTATATGTATGTAAGCATAAACTATGATTAATTCATTACTATTGTAGTTTCAAATATTGCTAAATAATTAAACTCATTCATTAGTTCTTTCTTATAAAGGACATTTAAATATCCATCCAAGTAATAGTTCTATCCAAAGTGTCTTCTTCATGTATAAACCGTGACATTTTAAATGTAAAATTTTAGGTTGTTGCTGTAGGAAACCAGAATAATTGCATCATCTGTCTTAATTTCCTGTCTAGTACAATACAGATTTTGTTAGCCTCATGATTACACCAACATGTTTGCAAGATAAATCAAATTTCACACATTCAGATCAATTTTGATATGCTCTCAAGCTACAGCACATTTTGTAGAAAACAAGCACACTTTACTCCTATCTACAGCACACATAGTCGACATATTCAGACAGAGGAACTTTGAGGCAGCGGGTTGATATCTGCATTTATTATTCAGACAGATTACAACCTTAACCCATAGAAAATTATAATGGTTTGTAAATACATTACTATATTTAATTAACAGGTATCCTTTTAAGATAAACTGAGCTCTTTAGTAATAAATTCTTACTAAGTATACTCAGAAATTAAGTAGTGGGACAGAGTATTTCGTTTATTTGAATTTATATTGTGTGAATTTTTTATATAATAGAACTGGTTTGTAGTAATTGTAAGAGAGCATGTTCAAATCTTGGTGTGGGATAAGATTTTAGAAAAATATAACCCTGAACAAAAAACCGCTACATTCGGAGATTAAATATGCAGCTAAATGTAGGGCATTGCATGCATTTCTGAGAACATAAATGCACGTATTACATGCATGTGTGTTACATAAAGAATATTGCAAAAGAAGTCGAAATTCTTTCGAAAATTGTCGTCATTTTTTCCCAAAATAAACGACACATTTTATTCTTGTAATATTCGAATATCCACCCTCGTATCTTAAAAAATTTATTAGGTGACAGTAAATGCATAATAATTACCCTGAAATTTAACATTGAGTAACTTTTGTCTCTCCGGTCGAACGCCTGTGGCATTTTCGATGGCGATTTTGAGCATCGCCACGGAGTCTGATGGCGATAACTCCGGTATTTCATATTCTTTGCCATTCCATTTAACACTTAGTTTAATTGGATTATCGTTTAAATCACACATTTTTATCTAATAATCAGTGAAACTTCTTCCGACGTGACATATAAACAAAACAAATTTGACACGGCACTAGTGATGTTTTGTAACTACTATTTGGGATTAGTAAAATTTTGGCTAGTGATGTGTGTTTTGTATATTAGTCGATAAAAAATCTTCAAAAATATAAAATTTATTTTTTTAAAACGCCTTAAAAGAGCTATTAACATAAGTTATCTTGATAAAAAATGTTTAATTTCAGTAGCACTTACATAATCTTACATTTTGATATAAACGCTAACAATGTTATGAGTTACAACTGGTGAAAGATGACAATACATGGTCGTTACGGTTTAGCGGTAAGTGAAAGAGCATTTACATTACGGACGTGATTTTGGCGCTACTTAACTGATTGTGGTCCGAGTAAAGCTTAATTAATATAACAAAGGTGATGCGAGTTTATTTAGTAGTGGATTAGGTATATTGTATGAGGAGATTCATGAATATTCAAAACATCTGTGCTAAAATTTGCTTAAATCCGCCAAAATTACGTTCGATGTAACACTCGAATTCCTTTAAGGTGCTTCAACTAAAAACTTTTCTGGTTCGTAATCTGGATCCAAGATATTTGTTTTAATGACTTCTTTGTACATTAACGCTGACTTTCTTGGGGTTCTAGTCTTCTCTGGGCTTGTGAAATCGACTTCGTAAAGTCCGTACATTTCACTAAAAATAAAAAAAGAAAAAGAGTTTAGATAACTGTAAGCTTTCAAGTTTCATCAAAAAAATCTACAATGAAAACTTACGTGTATCCTTTAAACCATTCGAAATTATCGATGAGAGACCAAACGCTATAGCCTCGTATATCACAACCTTCGTCAACAGCGTCCAGCAAAGCATTGAGATATCTTCTCAAGTAACTTATTCTGTCTTCATCAAGCAACCCGCCCCTTGTGGGCCATCCGTTTTCTGTCACAATTATCGGTGGGTTATCATAAGTATTCTTTAGTTCTACCAGAAGTTTGAAAAAGCCCCATGGAACCTGAAATAAGGCAGAAAATAAATCAGCTGTATTATTTTCGAACATCTCTCTAAGTATTTCACAGGTGCAAAGTGTTTCCATCATTCCTAAAATGACCAAAATGTTGTTAATTCGTTTAACTCAATGTTTGTAGTAAAAGTAAATTTAAAATGATCTTGAATAATATTTACCGGAGACCAGTTGGCTATGGACTGCGTCCATGACGGGTCTTTGACAAGAACGACACCCATATCGTCCATATACGAAGGCACAGGGTACATTCCATCTACAGACGCATCCCTGTACACCAATTTTGTGGTAAAGCTGTTCACGCCCAAGAAGTCCGCGGATCTTCTAATTGTCCCCACTTCTACCGTTGAAAGTTCTGGAAGGCGAGACCACGGGTAGTTTTGCTCTGCGCTTTTCGAACGGACGTTCCTTTTCACTTCTAATGGAAAATCTCCACCGATGCCAAATATTGGGTTTGTGTAAATACCCCACTAAAATGAAAATAAAAGAAAACAATTATTGATTTAAAGCAGTCCGCAAATTATAGCAATGCGTACCAGCTAAATTCTTGCGATGCAATGAAGCAACGTAGCATCGCAGTGTTGTGTTGTGCTCTAATAGCGAAGAAATAAGAAATGTAGGAAGGTAAGGTGTACTTACATCAAACATTTTAGCATCAATAGCTGCCTGATGATCATCTTCTGAGCTCGACGACGGTTCAAACCAGCGGAAACTTATCGAAATGCCAATCATTCCGTTTTGTACTCTCCTGAATTGTTCGTCATAAGCATGATACACTATTGCATGAGCTAACAAAATGTTCTTCGCACACATATATTCTGCTGTTCCTGGCATGTTAATCATAGGAGCTTTGGACGTAGAACCGTATCCTCCATGGCATATCTCCTTAGGGTCATTAATCGTGATCCACTGTTTCACTTTAGTCCCAAATTTGTCGAATAAAATCTTAGCATAGTCCAGAAACCAGTTGATGATCAACGGATTGGTCCAGCCACCTAATTTCTGAAGATTTGAGGGCAGATCCCAATGATAAATGGTAACTATTGGAGTGATATTATGGGCAATGAGTTCGTCGAGTAGATTGTCATAGTATTGAATGGCAATTTGGTTTATCCTGTCTGCGAAGCCGTTGGGTAGGATCCTGGGCCAGGACATGGAGAATCTGTAGAAGGATAAGCCTAGTTCTTTGGCTATTTGTACATCTTTCTTGTATAGATGGTAGGAGTCTGCCGCAACGTCTGCTGTGCTGTGGTCTTTAACAGGAGATTGTTCTGAGTGGACGACTACATCCCAAATTGAGGGGGCTTTACCTGTTGGAGGTACAATGTTGTATGGATAATTCATAAGGAAAACCTGATGTTTAAATTGAAAACGCGGGTAATTACTTAAATAACAAGAGATAGATCTTACCATCTTCTTGCCAGCCTCCTTCTATTTGGAAAGCTGCTGAAGACGCTCCAAACCAGAAGTTTTGAGGAAACTTACGAGCCTTACTTTTGCTGTCCACTCCGTTTAGATAGATAAATATACTGCAAAGTTTACAAAACTCGTCAGACAACAAAATAAAGGAAAACGGAGATATTATTTGATTTTAGCCTGCAATCTTAACATCTTTGCAAGTTTAACGTTGAATGGAATAGACCTAGTTACGACTGCCAACTTAAATTATAGGCATTGTACCTTACACTATTTTGAAAACAAGCTTATAAAATCGTTCTATGTACTTACCCAAGTATTAGAAAGTAGATGTCCATCTTTCAGTGGGTCACGAAACAATACTACCGGTATTATTTCAATTATACAAGCCACCCCTTACGTGTTACAGGCGTGTTATTCTGCAAAAACTTTCATAGATCTATTATTTGTTTAACTCTGCTCTTCTCTAGTTCAAAATCAAGCGTTCGTTTAGTCAGTTCTTTTCAAGACATACGTCTACGTATATGAATAGCAGGGATCGGCGTACTTTTACTGCATATGTAAGTAATAGCAGTATAATGCGAAGAGCCTTGATCTATTACGCCTCGATAGCAAATAGGGAAGTTTACCGATTGACTTCTACCGGCACTTTTAGGTACTATTGTATTTTGTTAAAACTTCTTTAGTCATTTGTGTGTATTTCTCTTAGACTGTCACATAAATATTATGTTTGTAGTAAAAGCCTATTCACCGAATACCGAAGGGTATCGTGTTTATCCAGGTAACTGGGTTGTGGAGTTCCGATAGGCAGTCAGTCCATGTTAAATGCTGGTATCCAGCTGCACCCGGTGAGACTGGAAGCCGACTCCAACATAGTTGTTAGAAAGGCTAGGCTAGTGATGTAGGAAAAGCCTACTCAAATGAGACTTCACTTTCTTTCAAACGTCTTGCAGAATAACCCAATGTAGATGTTTGTAATTAAATCCCAAATATTTATCTGTAACAGTGATTGACAATGGAGATTTGATAATAGTTTGTTTATCTCTCTTGTAATGGCGGAACGAAGCAAGAGGACTAATTATAAATATTGAACATTTGATGCCACATTCGGACAGTCATCTTCCGTAGAGAAAGTTGTTGATGTAGTCCAACAAGTTAGTAGATGGCTTTGTATGTAAAATTCGCGGTTGTGGCAGAATTCAAGCAAGGAGCAAAATTAGAACATCAGTGGCTTGTAGTACCTAGTTGTAGCTGGATTATGTAGCTGACGGTGGCCTGTTTGATATAGCTACTTTATTTTGGGAATACACAGATTCTTTTTTGTAAAATTTATAAATCGTGCATGTCAATTTAAGGTTTTCCACTAAGTTGTAGGACTAACTAAGTAAAAATCCAATATTCAATTTTACTTTATTATTCAAAAGTACAGACACAATTTAGCGACTCTAAACACAAATTAATTTAATTTCTTCCAAAATACGATTAATAACCGAATCTTCTGCCAGTGTTTTTGATATATCTGAAAAAAAAGAAGATTTTGTGAGATACATCCCTACATACACACATACAAAAAATCACGCTTTCTTCCCAGGGGTGGGCAAACGAACCCAAGACCTCCCAACGCAATGGTAGCGGCGTGGCAACCACCTTAACCACTGCGCTACGGAGGTCGTAAAAATAAAGATATATGTTAAGTAAGAATGTGGAATAATATCACCTATTTGGACTCTTCCAATATCTGTTGGGTCTCTTCTTAAGGGTATCCGATGTTCTGGTAGAATCTGAGTTGTTACGTCCTTTGGGGCAGTACTGTAAGAAAAACTGATTATATTTTGTATTATGTATGAATTGTTAAACAATTAGCCTATTAGGACGTTTCCCCGAAATTTTGATAAGAAATTTGTATAGGAAACTACGGAATTTCGAAGTAATAATACAGGCAGTTTACTGAAATCCCAGACTATTTTTAGGCAGAAAACCTCAGAGCATACATTCCAAGTTCTCAGAAGTAATGGTTTCAAGGATCACATCAGTGTTCTTGAAAAGAAAAGTGAATTCAACTTATACGACTAAATTTTTTCTAAACATATCGCTATCCCATCTTTTTGGGGTGATTGTATTACCTGTCTTCTTGGCGAATAGCATTCCTCCAGCCTCTTTGTCCTGTAGTGATGTTGGTGATCTGTAAATAACATAATTATAGCATTTTCCTGTGAAATATATCAAAATTAGATTAAAAAACAGAGACATTTAGGCCTAGTGACTAGTGACTAAAGAACTACTGTCAATAATGATAAAAATATGAAATACGCTTTACGTTTTCCTAAATGAATTCTGAATTGGCGTATAGTGGGGAGTGCCTATACTTAACAGTGGATATAAATGGGCAGGACAACTACATTTTCTTTACTACTTTGTTAAGAATGAGTATTATTTTCTCACTTCTTCGACTTCCTCTAGGTGATCGTGTCTTGTCCTTATCAGGTAGAGGCGTGGGCGGGCGGTACTGCACGTAGTCGGCGACCGGCGGCGGCGGCCTCATGGTGAACGCGAACAGCTCGTTGTAGTACTTCTGAGACTGCCAGGTCAATTCGTTTATCTAAGGGCCGGATTTTTCCATCACCAGATAACTTTATATGTAAAATTTTGTGCGTTTTATGTAGACAATTGACTTTACCATTGGGTGCCAAGCTGTGATAGTGGAATGATTTGAACGTATTCCAGAATTCACCGCCGACGTAATTTGAAAATATCAGGGGAGGCCTTTTCCCAGGAGAAAAAACAAAGTCTAGCAGCTATAGATTCGTGGAAAAATCGGCCCAGAGTTGCATCAGAAATTAATATTAACAAATCATGGATATATGGTAAAAATTGTGAAAAATCTTTCGATTCCGATCAAAATACTTAGTAATGTTAAACTTACCTCTAGAAGGTAGCGAGAGGGTGACATAATATCGCTGTTTTCCGGGAAACCTGTACAAGAAAAATCATAAAAGGTTGTAATAAACTGCTATTAACGTTCCAAACTCTGAATTTTGTATCCTAAGTTGTTGACCTATGGTTCACATTAAAATGAGATTTAGATCGCTTTAAATCAAGAGAAAATATCTAATCCAGATTGTCCTGTAAAACGTATTTCAATCCTATAAAAGAAATTTTTTCAATTGAACGTCAAGGGCGAACACATGAACAGAGGTCGAGTGGTATTAGAGGCGCGTGACCCTCATTTATCTGTTGTTATTTTTAGAAAGTGTTATTGCACTTTGACCCTAGGATTAAGACTTTAACGTTGATAGATTACCCACTTGTGGGACTAAATTTAGATGCAAAATGAGGTGTTCATGGAAGTTTATGCTTGGAACACGTTTAGGAAATGAAGCGCTACTTCATAACGCTTGATAAATAGCATACCTAGATAATTGTGGCTAAGAAAAACAAAATCTATTTATCACTACATAAGTAAGTGCTGTCTGCACGTCTTTGTAGTTTTTAAGTCTAAACTGCTCAAACTATTTGAATAATGTAATGTATGTAATTTATGCCAGTGTTCAACAATTTGCTAGAGATATAACATTACTATTATTTATTGCATAAAATAGAGCTTAAAGGCATTAAAATTTTGATATCCATTACATAGTTTACAGGAGTATAGTAGTACCATTATACAGGAGTAATGTTTTCTACCAAATATTTAAGCTGCCTAAAAGGGGCTCCGATACATTATAATTTGTTAATACGAGGTATACAATCATCAAACTCACAAGTCGGTATAATCTGCGTCCTACTCTTAAACTTCACACATCTTCCGCCTTTCACATCATTCTTCCTTCTTAGATCTGTCCTTTGCCTCTCCATTACATTGTATGTCTTCTTCTTATCATATCCAATTTCATTCTTCCTCTCCCCAATAGGGCTCCACCAATCATGAGTATAAGTTGCCATGTCACACACCATAGGTTTATCAGTAGTCGTAGCTTGATTCGTCTTGGTGACCAGTTTGATGCGGCATCTTCTTCTGCGGGGTATTTCGTTGTAGTCGACTGTAGCTAGGCTGTAGACGCAACTGGTGTCTGTTCTGCCGTCTTCGTCGCTTCTTGAAGAGTATGAGCTCGGAGATATCTCTGTTTCTAACATGTCGGTAAAGGAGCTTTGGTAGTCTGGAGGGAAATGGTATGATGATTGTTATTTATTTTCTCTATTCAGAAGAATAGAGAATTGATGGAGCGAGAAATAATAGTGACAAAATTGTGCTGTTTGTTAAGTGTTCAGTAAGTGTTTCTCTTATAGGAATTATGAAGGATAGTCGTGACTTTAGATTTGCTATATGATATCCCGAAAAAACAAATACATTTACCATACAGGTAAGCCCAGAAAGAGACGGTGAGATGAGTGAGACTCTCTTCCGTAATATTGGCCCCAAGTAGTCTTAAACATATATTAATTAAAGAAGGAAGGCCTTCGCCTTGCAGTAGGACAATTCGGGCTGATGATAATAATATCTAGCTTTATTTCTACTAACCAATGTCACGTGAAAGTTCGTCTAGAGACAATTTCTTCCTTTCTATCGGAATGATTTGGACGTCAGCTGAAATTCAAATAAAAAGAGATGTAAAAAACCTTTTAGCAACAACCAAACAACAATAAGTGTTGTCATATGTTAATAAAAACTTTAACCAAAGTTCATACGTACGTAAACTATCTCTAATATTCTTTTCAAATATGGCGTCGTAATCCACAGCATGAGTTCCTGTTGTAGCATATTGTATAGGTCTATATTTCTCCTTCCTCTCTTCTTTTGTTTCTGGAAATTAAAACAGACTGAAAACTTTCGAGAGTGGTAATTTATCGTTGTTGTGGTTTTATTACAAGCTGCTAGGCATACCAAAAAAATTAATAGTACATTGATAAGGAGCATGAGAATTAACACAATTCTATTCTGTTGTATGGTTAGTGGTGAATGTGGTGTCAAAGTTCTTCAAGCCGCCCGAATGGCCTTTGACTTGGCTTAACGACTGTTGTAATCTTAGTAGACAACAACCGACTAGTTACACACATACTTATTTTATGTTAAACACGAATTCAGTAAGCAATTGAATAAGAGATCGGTACAGACCTTTGCGAAAATGTCCAAATCTCTCAGTCCGCAATGCATGTTGAGTTCCATGATGTGCTGTTTTGGGTTCTAGTAATTCTGTAGTACAATCTTTTTCCTTTTTATTTTTCTTTTCTTTTATGCCTGGAGAAAGAAAAGTGCAAATGATGTATATATATATTACTAGCTGACCAGCGCAGCTTGCGTCACATAAGCGAGAATGGGTCATAATTTATCTGTTTTGAAACATTTTTCTTTGCGAAGCGGAGTAGCTCTTTATAATTGTAGCGTAATGTCATATAGCCTTTAATATTCCTCAATAAATGTTTTATTCAACACAAAAATATTTTTTCAATTCGAACTAGTATTTCCTGAGATTAGCGCGTTCAAACAGACAAACAAAAAAACTCATCAGCTTTATAATATTAGTGTAGAAGAAAAAAGTGTAAGCACAATTAGTTTTCAACGTAGTTCTAGGTCTATAATTCTCCTTCGTTCCCCAAAGGACGAAAGAGCTACAAACTTTATGACAGCAATAAGGTATATATGTTACTGTAAAAGCCCGACCAGTGGTAAATCCTAAGATTTTCCGGTAAAACCTAAGATTTACCAACTGTCAATGGTAAAAGTCCGAACTATACTTTTATTTCGAACTTTTACCTCTATTCACTTGATGATGTCGAGATGTCGCCGGAGCCCCGCTTTGCGGGGCTCCTCCTTCTGGGTGGTATAAAAAAAAATAACCACGAAGGCTAAGGTGGGAGCTTCGCTTCGCTCGCTCCCACCTCAGCCTTCTAACCTAACCTACCCATGTCGGTTTGCCCAAAATTCGTTGTTTATAACACGTTATGATATGACTTTACCAACTTTTACCGTGTGATTATGTAAATCCTAAGATCTATCAAGTGAATAGTGGTAAAAGTTCGAAATAAAAGAATAGTTCGGACTTTTACCATTGGGAGTTGGTAAATCTTAGGTTTTACCGGAAAATCTTAGGATTTACCACAGTTCGGGCTTTTACATTAACATATATACTCGTAAGGTTAAAAATAAGCTTACTTTTGTGAATTCTCTCCAGTGTTTCTAGACGTGCAACAAGATCACCACCTAGATTTGTAACTTGTATTTCTTTTTCGATATTTTTCTCGTCCATTTCTAGAATTTAAAAAATGTTTTAATAATGTTTGCTAACAAATTGAATGTGAAAGAACAGTCAGCTCCAAAAGTCGCTGAACATATTAAATCTTTCGAAACCCTATATTTGTAGTAAATATTGCTTATATTATTATTCCATCGAGAAAATATCTAACGGTTGATCGAAATGATTAATTCCAAATAATTGGCCTGATTTTGTTATTTGGTAATAAAGAGTTTTTGAAAATATGAAGGTGTAAAGCGACTTATGGAGTATACAAAGTAAATCGAAAATGGGTTATACAATACACTGGTAATAACATAGAATTTAAGATCTTTGGTATAGTACTTATTGCAATAAATTAAACTGTGTATTGCTAAGCTTGGAACTTATCGCTTTACGAAAAATATGGAGTCTGATGCATCCAAATCGACCCAATATTTCTACCAGTGAGCATCGTCAATAGAGTTATTCTTATAAGAATGATTAGCGGTAGACACTCATACCGGGAGTCGCTGTATGACGTTTATTCCATCGTGAGTTGTTGCGACGACCAAATTTGACCGCTGCGCCAGCTTCTGTTCCTCTTGTTATAAGAGTTTCTGCAGAACCAAGAATAAGGGTACTCAATTATTTTTATTACTAACGGACAGGCCCGACTTCTTACTTACTTAGTTTAGTTGTTCAAAAGATATGCGCGTGCACACATATTTATATGGAAGATAGAATTACATAATTTATAAGAATATAGGGGATTACACAATATAATATACTTGTTCTTTTATTTGCTACTTATTTGAAATTATCCAGAGTAAAAACTTACGTGAATTATTGTCCTTTTTACAATTTTTATCCGTCTTCTTACGAAAAAAGCCCGCGATGAAACTTGTAGAAGTATTTTTGAGACGGGGAGTAAAAAAGTTCTTGGTAACCAGTTTATTTGGTGACGTAACAGCCACTATGGCTTTAGCGTTTGTAGTTGGAGGTATAGCTACTTCTCCCACGCCCATGGATGTGAAAAATGCACCAGTTCCCACCGAATGTTTAGTATTGACCGACGCCATTGAATCGTCTCTTGTCCAAAGTTTTGCTTTCATCAATTTCGGTGCATGCCTTGTTGGAGGGCTAGACCGTATTAAGGCAGACACACCTCTAGAACACAGGTTTTGTTCTTCTGGATATATCAAATCTTTATTGTACTCTGTTGTTATCTCTGTCACGATCGAAGTGTCTTTGACATGGGACTTCGGCCGCAGTTGAGGCATCGGACCAGGTACTGCCTGGATATATCTCCTCATTCTCTGATCAGTAACAGAACAGCTTATTGGCGATGTTTGAACGTTTACACTAGGGAGCTGGAGGCAAGGCTGGTTTCTGCTAAGAGTTCTTTTAGAGGAATAGCGTTGAGGTGCATTTTTACAAGTGTCAGGTGTGCATGAAATTCCTATATTGTTCGTTTCTGAGGCCTGTGTGGAACAGTGACACATTCTGGGTTCTGAAATTAGAGAGGGAAAAACATAACAATCGCTCACGAATTGTTTTACGACAACAGCAGCTAGCATACTATAGCAACTAGCAGTATAGCATTTATACGGACAATCTATTGCGTCATCACAGAAACTTTCAAGATTTCGTGAACCTTCTCTTCCAACATCTTTTATTAAGCGCTCTTTCTCATAATGGTCTCTGTTTCACGCGCGATAGAGTGACTGCATATTAAGTCTCTGTTCTCGTATTAGAAAATTGACCGTACCTTGGTTCTCAGCTTTCTTATTTTCTTCCATTTTCAGCGAAGTCCTAGGAGTTACATTATCCTTGGAGTATTGCGTTCCGATGTTACAACAATTACTCCTATCCTTACAACAAGAGCGACAAAGCCTGTAATTAAAGCGGCTGGACGTATCACTAGAGATGATCTATGTAGATAAACCAATGGTAATCGCTTCGACAATAAGCAGTGACAAATGTACGCAGGTGCCTGCTTTCAAAGTTTTTAAAATGTTTTGATTGAACGCTTTTATAATTTAGTTCAATCTGAAAAATAGGTATGTCTGCAAAAGCAACAAAACAACCGTGTGGCTGACACCAAGCTCGAGTAAATCTCTCAACAAAAAAATAGTTAGGTAAAATATTTAACTGGAATACAAAACTAATCCACAGTCTATTTTCGGCATTAACCAACCTAGCAAGGCGGTAACACCGGTGAGTTGAGTCGGTTTTGTTGTACGATAAATATTGCCGAACCGAACAAGCCTTAGGGTAAATTACAAAAGCGTCCATTCTCAACGGCAAGATGAGCTATTTACCATAGCTCAGCAGTCTTGGACGTCGCCTGTTTTGCTGTTTTATTGCACAGGACTCCTGAATAGCCAGATATTACGCTAGTTCTGCAACTAATGACAAGATTGACGATTATCGATTTCGGAATTGAAATAGGGATTTTTAGATGAAAATAGAATGAAAATTCTACCATATTTACAGCTTGAAAAAGCTTTAACTGCTTCATATATTATTGCTACGACATTTTTTTCCATCAAAGGTGTTTGAGTTAGCTGGACGATATTATTGCGATATTCTATAAATAACGTTATTAATTTATTTTCCATAATGACGCCTAGAAAGGCTAACCTTAATAATGTTAATTGATTGTTCCTCCCAAAGTATCTGGCTATCTCACACATCTTTGGTGAAAATGTCTCAGCCTACTGTCCTATGAAAGTTGTTGAAATATAGGTCACATAATGAGCTTGTGATATTTTTAAGTTATGATGATGGGGGAGAAGATTATGTATTAAGATAAACGTATTAGTTACTTGGCGTCGAGGTCCAGTTTAGCAGAGGTGCCAATATTAGCTGAAATTATTATAAATAGTTAGTCATTCAGGTACACTTAAGTAGGTACCTACTTGTAAATCATTATTTGGCGATTCGTGTTTCCAAACTTTGTTTTAATTTTTTGGGAAGACAGATAGTATGGATGTATTCTTCATCAACTACATCAAAAGAAATACTTGTTCATTGGAGTGTTCACAATCAACAATGATACGTCACCCAGAGGCACAAGTATTACATTGCTACCCAGTTGTACTACAAACCTACCTGAATTGTAATTGGTCTGTGTATCATCGTCGCACATCAACGCAGACTCTTTTTCTTTATGCCTCAACACTTCTTGATCAAGCTCCTTACTAATTTCCAGCTGTCTCAGTTTGTGCCTCGTCTGCTCTTGAAGCAATTCATTTTGTATTTGTCTTTCTCTCTCTATGTGTCGTTCAATTTCCTTTATCTTCGCCATTTCTATTTCGTTACATTTGGATTTTTCTTTCTCAGATAATTGTGCAACAGACTTCAAATCTTTGTGGTCTACAGAACATCTTTTGAACGGTGTTTGAGTGCCCGCTGATAAGTTAGCATCTTCACTCTTGCCAGCGTGTCTGGGACAGGTTTTCTCGTTACATGGTCCACCAAATATTGAGGAGCAGAGGTATTTCATGCGGGTTCTTATTGAAGGCCTGGGTGTTGGTTGGCGAGCTGGACTCTTTTTGCTAGAGACTCTAGTAAAAGAAAGAATTGTAACAGTTATAACCAAAGGACACTTGTAACAATGCGCAATGGGGAGAATTTAAATATGGCGGAACTACGTCATGATTTGATTTTGATTTAATTAGGCACGTAAGGCTTCCCTTCCTTTTACGCTGAATCGATTGTGTACGTCGGTAGAGCTCTCTTTTGTGTATTACATAGAAATAAATTGCCACGCACTTTAGCAGCACTGCAGTGTCTCATAGAACATCGCTTTAATTTCTACGTTCCACCGACGCCAGAATGACAGAAAGGGAAGCCTTATATTAAGTAGGGGTAATTATTATAACGTTTTTAATTACGAGAGTATTTGTCTTCTGATGATATCAATTTGTGCTACTGACTTTGCAATACCAATCCATTTTTCTTGCAATTCGTCGTATTTGTCAAGTATGTTGTTGTTTCTGCATTCGTTTACCGTTTCGATACGTTGTACAGACCTTGGGTTAACTGAAAATTAGAGAAAAATAGACAGTTTTTACCCAATAGGTGGCAAATATATTTGATAAATTAACAAAAGTTTTCAAGCCTAGCCGGTTATTTGGATGAAATAGTACTGATTCAAACTTACGTATTTTGCTGTCAGTAGGAAAGATTGAGCTCATGATTTCAATTTTCTCTTGTGAATTTGAATCAATTAGATCATGCGCAGGATCCGGCTAAAACGTAAGAAATTAAATAACAATGAGGTGAGGTTAGTACAACGGTTGAAAAAATATTAAATTAATTTTATATTAATTTATTTACTTACCGGTAATATGTCAACATAATAATCTTTATTTTTGAACAAAACGTCTGTGTCTATAATTCTGTGAAATAAAACAGAACTTGAATAGGTTTTTTTACGCCGTGATCTTATAATTTATTATTAATATTGGAAGTAAATAAGTGTCAATTTTAGGAAGCATTGAAGTAGCTCTTACCCTGAATCATCTTTCATAACTTCATTGCGAAACGAACGAAAATAACTCACACGTTTGGACAAACATATCGAACTGGCTGAAATAACAGGAGTGTGTGTTAATCATTGATGGAATAATAACGTTCAAAGAAATAAAATCGAGAGCTTTAAAAAAATAATTTTACATTCACAGACTTCAAAACATTTACAATACAAAACTATAAAAAAAATCTTGTATGAGGTTCTTAATTCTGTGGACTAGCGATATATGCTCGTTTGTTACTGTTTCAGGCTAAAATTTCTGAATGGATTTTGATATTTGGCACCGAGATAGATAATTTGTAATCTGGATTAAGACATAGGACCATACCATCACCGTTATACTGAAATATCTTTCCACGCGGACGAAGCCGTGGAAGAAGAGAAGGATCGTATAGTATAACTAGCTGACCCGCGCAACTTCGCTTGCGTCACAAAAAAATAATGGGTCATAATTCCTCGTTTTTGTAACATTTTTTACTGGTACTCTGCTCCTATTGGTGTTAGCATGATGATACATATATAGCCTATACCCTTCCTCGATAAATGGGCTATCTAACACTGAATTTTTCAAATCGGACAGTTCCTGAGATTAGCGCGTTCAAACCAAACAAATTCTTCAGCTTTATAACATTAGTATAGATAATTATTGTGGTACCTTTACATCCGATTCCAGAAGACTTGGGCGCCATAGTGATGGTGCTCATTATCCTCAACACAAAACTTGATGGTGGAGAGTAGATCATCGTGTTAATTCTGTGGCGAAATCTCTCTAGCGGCTTCATTACGTGTTCTATGAAATAAATATTGTGAATTTAGAGTTACTTAATGTATTTTGCGGTAGTAAATGGAAACATCAGTAACGGCCGCCCTTGATGGTTAGAAAGACATTCACAGATCATATGTCAGATGATCAGTGATGTCTTTCAAAAAGATCTTCGTTCTTTGGTCCTTGGCCTACCCCTATGGGAGATCGGTATGTTTATTCATATTAGGTCGGGGACAAAGCCTTTTCGCATTATAGTATGTATATATGAACTTGTAATAAAATCTTTTCTCTACAAAAAAAAGCTCATATATTTGGGTTCCTCATTGGCTCACTAAAAGAAACCTAATTAACCGTGTACTCATTTGTGATTCTTGAAGCCAAAGAGATTTTATTACAAGTTCATACATACTATAATGCGAAAAGACTTTTTCCCCGACCTAATATATGTATGTATGTGTGTATGAATTATGAATCTGAAAAGCTTAGGTAAGTGTATGAAAAGTTATATTTTCTAGGGAGAAGACGTTGATGTGTGTCGTTCTTATATGTAAACAATTAATTAATTTATCAATTACCTTTAAGCGGCGGATTCAGTAGATGACTTGAGTGGTTACAGCTACACTTTTTACTTTCCTTCGGCTTCTCTGCTTTTGCTTCTTGCCATTGAAACGGAACGTTCGACAACTGTACCATCTGGTAAGAAAATGTATCAAATAGTGTATAAAGAGTCTTAAATATTAAGACTTGCATCCCGAATGGCGAAACCCCTGTTGCGATTTTTATCATTTTGACTTTTTTGTAGTTAAAGCACTGATAAGTAACATTATCAATTAGGTATTATTACAATACGACCTTAACATCTAATTATCTATCTAGGAGAGATAATTGAGGTGTTTGAAGGCATACATATCAAAAGATAAAGCTCTAAGAAACGTTGTTTGCTAAGAATGAAATTTTTCTACTTACGGCGACTAATTTATTCGTGTTAGCGGGAACAACAAAGCCACTAGCCGACTTGTTCACGAGGCACGAATCGTCTGGCCCTTTGCGAGGAACCAATTCCTTTTTCTTAAACCAATCATGTTCAGTTAGAAACGCAGATATCCTGCTACTTCCTATGCGTTTACTATCTTTTTCCTTAACATCTTTTTTCTTCTTTTTAACTACAAAAGTACCGTCGTCTTTACGCTTTTTACGACGTTTGTGATTCTTTATCTCTTTGCAGATCACACTGCCAGTTTTAAATTGATCAGTCGTGTTGCTAATAATGTTTTGTTTGAAGAAATTCCATTGCTCTGCTAAAAATGCGTTGATCTTTGCAATCCGGTCGCGTGAAATTTTTGCTTTTGGTTCTTTTTTGGGTACTTCTTTTTCTTTTTTTATTTCTTCTTCTTCTACAGCCTTTTTATCATTTTCTTCTGGAGCGTTAGGAGGAGGATTTTCATCAGCTTTACTTGTATCCTCAACTTTATTTGGTTCTTCCACAGCGTTCTTATTTGTAGAAGCAATATGACTGCTTCTCTGCATAAACAGTCTAACAGCTTGTAAAACCCCTTTGATTTCTTTGCAAGTAATTTTTTTATCACTTTGTGCTGAGTTCCTTACTTTAACTCTACGATTTATTCGGAAATTATTGAAGTGGGATTTTATAAAGCGAGATTTACATTTGCCGAAATCTTCTAAACGTTTTTCATTACTATCTCCTTGTTTTCTTTCTCTATTGGTTTCAATATTATTTACTTCTTGAATTTTTAATAACGGATGTGGTTTTAAAGGTATACTGGAGTTCTTCTTTTGTATTTTACGTCTCTGCATTCGTGTTATGAATCTAATTACTAAGTACAATTTATTGTGTTTTTCTGTATTAACTCCTATAGATATCATTTGCGGTTTCTCTTTTAATTTTATCCGAATTCGGTTATTATTGTGGTCAACATGATAATTATTTTGATTTTCAGAGTCGTGTATCTTTCTACGATTGTTACTTCTTCTTCGACCGTGTCTTTTGGTAACCAGTTCCTTGTTTGTGTTCATCTCTTTGTCTTCACCACCGTTGTGTTGTCTTAAAGGAATAATATCCTGTGTTTCCGTTCTTTGAGTCCGACTAAAGAACTTCCATGTGTTTTTTGATCTTGATCTATTTCCAGGTTGACTTTCTGACATTCTGATCTAAAAAAAAATATAAACATATCATATGTTACATGCCATGAAAAATTTGTAACTGAATATATCGACATATTGCGGGTCTATATCCAAATATTTTGAATGTTTTATAAAAAATATGCCGTGAAAGTCGTTTATTATTTACTTACATTTGCATTTGTATTGGAAGTGCCACAGTCAGGAGATTCATCATCGCTGTCATCGGAGGATCCTCTGTTAAAATACAACAACGATTAAAAACCTAAACACTTCATAAAGTAGGTAACTGTAATATGGTGCAATTATGTAACAGACTGCAAGCAGCAAAAGCACAAGGAGTCCTTTTTCCTGCCCAAGTTTCTATGCATAACAAAATGGCGGCATCACGCAAGCCATCAAAGAGACTTCAAAAGCACGAGTCTTTTTTCCTGCCCAAGTTTCTATGCATAACAAAAATGGTGACATCACGCAAGTCATCAAAGAGACTTCATAAAATGCATACGAAGAAACCAAAAGTGTAGCAGAAGCACATCTCCTGGCTACTCTAGTCTCCGGAATTGTACTCAATGAAGTTATGTTGTTCTTACTTTTCCAAGCTAACGTCGCTTTGATCGCCATAATCGTCTGGTGACATACAGATAGTGCACAGTTGCCCGATGTCTGAGTAGCATTGTGTACAGTAAATGCCTGGACACCTCGGGGTCTTACACCTAAAATTGAAGCAGGGTTAGCAAATCTTTACATAGTTATGTAGGTAAATACTATTAATAAATTAGTAACTACGTATATAATATATTATCAGAGTTTCTCGCTCGCATTTACACATTGTCACATTCCTATGATTCTTTTGAGTATGACGTAGTTTGTTCGTTTATTGTAACGGCTTGAATAATGAATAAAAAGTCTACATCACATCCGAGATAAATAATCTAGTATAAATATTCCAAGTAAAGTGATAGTCAGAACCCCTAAATGCTTTCTCTTACAGTCAAAAGCTAACTAATCATATGTCTAAAGTCTTGTCTTACAAATCAAGATCATAAATACCTGGTCAGCTGTGAATCTCTGTCATTGGCAGAACTAGTAGTACCACAGAGAAGACAGTGAGGTTCTTTTGGACCTATTCCCAGCAGATATTTCAGCCACTGAAAACTATAAGACACCTTAAAATAAATATTTTAGAAATTCTCTTGAATCTCATTAAAGGAGCATATCTCTTCTTAGTGGAGAAGAATTGATGGTTTTGATATTAAGACAGATCAAGGGGGCTGGTATTACTTACGGCACATGGTCGGCCAACCAGCTGCTGAACGTTGAAGAAGATTCAGTCGTATATTTGTATTCGCGGTGCAACTTCTTCCGCGCAAACTTCATAAATCCAGCTGTGAAACAAAGGCATATATAAAAAAATATTTAAATGTCCTGATTTCCGAATTTATCTGTTGGACAAAAGCTAAGAAAAACCTCAAAATGTCTCATTAAGTGTTTGTATCTGTTTATGTTCTCTCCACAAAGATGCGTGCGTGTTCATGCTTCTAAGCGCACCAATTAACTAATGGAAATCATCGTCATATATTATTTAACTACTAGCATAAGATGCATTATTCGCGTCTTTAGCACAGCCGGAATTGAACAAAATTATTCAGTAAAGATTTACCTCTACTTCTTAAAATATGATTGTACAACCACGCAGCTCTGGTTTTTGCTCGTTCAGGTCGATATTGCCCCATGATGAGATGCCGCAAACGAAGGCCGTAAGGCTCGAAGAGGGCGAAGAACCAGAGCAGGAAAATGAGAACTCCTGGAGAATATACAAAACAATAAGGGATTAAGAACTTTAACTTAATATAACAGTCATATTCGTAAGTTGTTGTTCTTTCTGTTGTAAGATTTACACAGCACTGCAAGACAGGTTCACACGATTATGCATTCTGACCAACAGTTTGCTTGGCGTTTATCTATCTCTTAGATGTAGTTATAGGGGATGGAGACTGTGACTATTCTCGTGAATCAGATATCTTCAGTGTCAAACACTACAAAGATAACATGTGGATAAACCGTACCTATCTGTGAATATCTCTTAAAGTCTGGTGGGTATGGATCTGGCAAGCATGGAATCAGTGATGGTGCTGGCATTGACAACGGTAGGTTCAAAGTATCGACAATTGATGTAAACATTCTTGCCACGAAACCATCGCCTGTGACGTAAGCACCTGTTTCAGGCACTCCAGCTGTAAAGAAGAGTAACCATTGATTATTGATTAATTATTAAAGTTTTAAAAACTACTTTGTCCATTTTGGTCGGAATACTCTTCTAGTTAAATTCATTGGAAAAAGAGCCGGCTGTTGTCGAAAGCTGCAAACTGACAAAAGTTGTCGAAGATAGAACCTGGGGAAAGCCCGACCAGAGATTTGCAACCGAGCCATCATCAGCACTTCACCGCCAGAACCATTCAGGGTTTTTTGATACAGGATTTAATGAAACACTATTTTCCGAGCTACTAAAAATAAATATAAACCGTTTTTACTTATTAACATAACTTACGTATCAAATTAGTCTGGTACTTCCCATGGTACCGTATAGTAACAAGCACCCAGAACAGACTGTAGTCGGCCACCATGTGTATCAGCAGTTTGAACGTGGTGACAGCCATGAACACTGCTGACCGAGTCAGGTAGACTTTCTCTGAAGCCACTAGACGGAATGACGTTGTCTGTAATGAGTAAAAATTATTATTAATTCGTAAATGGATCGCTCTCGGGTCCCTTTAACCTGATATTTTGTTTTAAATTCCCTGCGGTGAACATTTATGGACGTCTGAAGAGCAGCAATGTTGCTAGCCGACAGGGTTGTTGACGTCTTGGCATCAACCAACGGTCGGAGATCCATACGTGATAGTTTTACCTAATTAAATCGAAGCTGCAGATTTGCCTTAGTTTAAAGTATCATGATATAAATTTTGTATTATGTGCTGTTACTCAAAAGTAATAGAAGAAAATATGATGGCAATTTTAAGCAGTTTTCTCTAAAACGTACACGTGTAAGGTATTCACGTTCCTATAGATAAGTAAATAAAAAAGTCCTTGAAAACACTTCATGTGTACAAGGTAAATGGAACTGAAGAGTCAACAACAAGTTTTATTGTTTGAAAGACATTCTGTTCAAACAATTAACTCCGTTAGCTTATAATATGTCGCGAGACATGAATATTTAATGACATTTCTTATACATTTTTTACAAGAGCTTTTGAAAGAAACAATAAGTTTGTACCAGTTTTTAAAAGAAATACTATGAAGAAATCTTTTCCTTCTTTATTAGATTTTAGAAGCACAGGTGATCGTGTACCACTCTGACACAATAATTGCCGCCTTTATACACACACTCTATCGCACGTTCTTAAGAGCGTACAGAATTACGCGCGGGAAAGTAGCGCGGTCTTCGCTCGTGATTCTCTTCGCGGGTTAGACAGATGAGCGCGGCGCGTGGTCTTACCTTTCCCTTTGCATACGCGCTCTTTCACGCGCAATTATTGTTTCATGCGCGATAGAGTATGTGTGTAAAGGGGGCTAATGGGAATATCTATCAAAGCTGGTGATCGTACTTGGTAGCTCACGCCCCAGCTCACTATTAGATAGATATAGCCCACTGCTATGCAGATAGACAATTCTGCTGGCAAGATTGCGTTATTCTCAACTTTTAATCGCTAGAGAGATATGTTCTAATAGCGTTCACTACATGTTCTACCCCGACATTCAACAGTAATTAATGCAGTTTGCATTTTTTAAGGAAAGGCGACAACAGCAGCTATCAAAGAATACAGCGTTCATTCATTCAAGAAGAAAAAAGGTATAGAGTCATACGGTAATGTATTTTGCTCGTTCTCTTCTGTTCAAGGGCAGTACTGTTCCTCTGCCCTGTCGCTGTCTCTTCAGGTCCAACTCCTGAAACTCCTTGGTCACGTAGCGATTGTCGAAGTGAGATCTTGTTTCGTACATATGTTGGTAGTTTTTAGCCCTGAAAAGGAACTAACTTATGTATAAGTATGTACAATTACATAATGGTGATGAATAAGAAGGAAAATACAAAAAAGGATTTTATTTCCTTTTATTGGGGTTTTGTGGAGCGAAATGATGCCTAATTTCAAGTAGCAAAGAGAATCCGCGAATGACGAAATTATAACAATTGTAAGGTTATTGTTATTTGATGTTTTTCGTGGATTTTTGAACACATAGGATGTTTTCCTGTACTTTTCCTCATAAATCTATTAATAAAAGGTAAGATCGTAGCCGTTCTGCTTTAACGCGGGTTGTAAGTACCTAGAGGTATATTCCATTTAAGCTTCCAATGAGACCAAGGAAGCTAGAAGGCATACCTGAATATAATAAGGAGTAGGAACAAACTAGTGACGCAAGAGCTCCAAGACAGCCAGGTCAGGAGAGGATCAGCTCTGTTCCTGATCTCAGTCACAATGCCAGCTGCGCCCTGACTGGCAGCACGAGTGATATTACTGAACGAATACGAGTGGTGGATGTGGATCTTCACTTGAAAGAGAGCACGGATTTGTGCTGTAAAGTCTCTTAGCTCTGGAAATAAAGTCACATTTGTTGAGAATCTTTTTCAATTAAATATCATTTCTAAGTGTCGCTGAATAGTCAATACGATTTGTACTACCTATATTGTTTCTAGTTGTAATGTTACAACATAAACTATTTGAATATATCCATTTTAGCTGTTTATGTGCTATACCTATATGTCTACAAGAATTTCGACGCCATCTATTTCGAAGTGAAGACGCAAGAATGAGAGTGTTTTGGTTAGTTAGGTTCAGTAGATACTAGATATGAGTAGTTTACAGCGAACAAGAATGTTTGGTATGCAACGCCTCATTCTATCATGATTAAAATAACTGTAATAATATGGGTAAAAATAACTTATATAGTGAGAAGCGATTCAATATAACAAGATTACAAGACAAGAATAACGAACAATTAGTCGTTTGGAAGTAACCAACTTACATGACTTAAATAAGACTACTAATGGATTGTAGCCCTAGAAGTCGCCGTCAAAAAACATACTTATGCACTGGGGACTTCTACTTACTTTTCCTAATACTAGCAAGAATCGCTTCATCCATAAAATCAGTGACATAACACAAGGTTTTAAAAGGCTTCACTGTAGCACATGCAGCCTCCGTTATGTAAGCAATATTACAAATCATAGCTACTTCCGGTTTCAGTGCTTGCTTGCAGTCAGCAATGCCCTTTTGTAGAAGAGATCTGCATCGGTTGTATGGAGCCCCGAGTTTCGCGCGACAGTCTTTTGAGATTGATTGCAGCCAGGAGAATGATGATTTGATGACGCCAACTGGAAAATCGTAAATGAGGTTAAATGTTATTATATTTGTTGTTGTTGTTTGTTTGTCGTATGGTTAGTGGTCAACCTAGTGTCAAAGTTGTTCAAGCGGCCCTAGAGGCCTTTGACATGGCTTAACGACTGTTATCTTAGTAGACAACTGCCGGGACCGACGTTTTACGTGCCCTCCGAAGCACGGAGACGCCCAGCTCGAACACCACCATTCATATTTGTTGTGAATGGTGGTATTTACTATACATTAAATAAAACAGCAGTGGTCAAGCTTGCACGAAGGCTTGTGATGAGGTGTGCGAGGTACTAAAAAATTTAAAGCGTCAGGTAATAAGCAAGGTATCTTTGACATACTGATCGGTAATTTAACATTTAGATTTTAAGTCCCGATAACAATCCTGACGAATATTATATCGAATTTTGCAGTGAACTTTGCTACTACCCATATTTTTGTTATACTGTTTTTTTTTCTTATTGTAAAGGGACTAGGGTTAGACTGAAACAAAATTCAAGATGGCTATTTTGGGGTAATGGGAGGAGGTCTAGGTGTCATAGTGTCTTAGTAACATTTTGTTATGCAAGGTATTATTTCTCACCAAGGCTCATCACTAATCTGTTCAGTCTAATGATCATCAGCTTGACTTGTTTCGCGACGACCTGCAGCCTCTCCGTCATCTGTTTGATGGAGTCCTTCATGGAGTTGTAAGGTTTCTTCATCAGATCGTTTAGTCGGTGCACGTTGCTCTTTATTTGTTCCTGGTAATTGAAACACAAGGTAAAGTTAAGTCATTGGGATAGCGTTCTGTTTGACCCGTTTTTACTAGTCCAACAACATAGTAAAGAGCCTTATATGCAAAGTTCGCAGCTGAGATATCCAGTACCCAGTCCGATATCCAGGTTTAGCTAAGGTAAGACAGCTCAGCTTCAGATAGGCGGTCCCTGTGATTGGTTAACGGCTATGTAATATAATTTTTTATGCTTTTGAGTTTATAAGATGTCATAACCCACTAGCTTTTGCCTGCGACTCCCATCGCGTGGATTTTATTTTTAGCCGAAGAATTATGTTAATACAAAATCCGTTTAGTAGTTTGGCGTGATTGAGTAACAAACATTCAAACGTTTATAATATTAGAAAGACGTACGATATAAGAAGAACAGAAAGTACATAAGCCTGACTATCGTATGCAACGAAGCCTAAATAACCTAAGTAAAACAACAAAGAACGACCATTAATTAATGGGTCACTTGTGAACCATTTGCCGTGGCAGTTGAAATGCGGAAGAAAGACGTAATACCTAGTACTAAACTAGTTGGGTAATTGGGTTCCTGAATGACGTAGTACTTAGTAGTTAGGCTGTTCTTACACATGACTACGCAAGTCTCCGATACCGAAAGATTTGTCTTCTTAAGTGTCTACCACCATACAAATCTAGCGAGACGAATGTACGAAGACGACGTAGACTAAAGTTGCTGTGTATCGGAGATTTGCGTAGCCTTATGTATGAATGGCCTTATGGTACGATATTGAAATTATTGTGTCTGAATACAGCAGCAAACCGTGATCAGAAGACGATATATTATATGAATAGCACAGACGTAGGGAACTTGTCACGGAAAAGTCACAAATACGGTGCCCTTAAACTGTGTCCAACGTATTATTATCCTAAAGAGAAATGTATACATTAGGTACATACATACAACCACGTTTTTTCCACATAGGCGTAGGCACTAACTAACAAGCAGTAGAGAAAGACTAAATAACGCTACTTGCGACTATCCCTACAAGGGTCTCCCTTCATTCATATCAATACATTTTGTTGCACCTGACCTTTTTCGATATGATGTAGGTGTATGTACAGTTGTACACACTTGGATTATAAATAGTACCTACCTACCGATGTAAGATCTTGTAGTAAGTGCTAACCCTAATGGAAATGCAGTATATTAAGCGTAAAATGTTATGGGGAATTTTACGGCCCTTAATTTTCATTTTTATAGTTTCTCAACAAGGGGTGTTCGCAGACGGTTGTAAATCAATGGAAATAAACGTTTTTTAGCCATTCTCAACAAGGAGTTTAAGTTATGAGGTTAAATACCTTAACATGTTTACTTATAAGCGAAAACTTTAGAATTTATTGGCGTCTAGTGAAATCTCTTGGCGATGAAAATGTTCAGTTTAACTTGTGAGTATTTCGAAGGTATTTCCAATATTGAAGTTTTAAATACTTATAATCAAATTGAAATGTATAACAATATCTTTCGCGATAGATTTCGGTTCTGTCCAATCTATTTAGATATTAAATGAACGCTTGAAAACTTGAAGCATGTAAACTACAAACAAGGATCAAACTTCACACTAAAATAAGTATTAAATAAACTCTAGTCTAGAAACGCAAATATTTTCTTCAACCAAGTGAAATATAAATATAATAAAACACTATAAGCCTACATAATAGCTACACCTGTACAGCAAGTTATTCATATAGCTATCAAAATGCGTAGAATATTTTATAAGACTTTTTTTAAATCTTGAAAGCAAGGAATTCAGTACGCTACAAAGAACTTCAAGGAGGTTGAAGCTCGTAGGAGTGCAATTAACACGGGACTTTAAATGAGGTACGATTCTCAACTCAAGATGTTACTGAGTGGGATTTAAAAAGGCTCGCTTGAAATATTTGTAGCTATGTATTTTGTATTTTCTTCGAAATAAATAACATTCAAGATCGTTGCCCGACGACGCTTAACTCTATTTCGAATAGACAGAGAAGAAAATCATTTGGAAAAGCTCTTAGAATATTAGTTAGTAGGCATTTATCTATCCAATTCTGAATAACGCGCTGCAAGCAGAGTCCGACTTAAAAACAAATAAGTTAACTGATACAAATTTTGTAACGAACATTTTTAACAGCCGTTTCCAATCCATTGATTAAAACAAGCCTAAATAAACCGCATCATTTGATTTCTGCAAGGCACACACACAACTACAAGTGCACTGTGCAGTTATCTATTAAACTTACATCTAAAATTCGTATAAAACTTTAAAATCTCGGTTGGAAACAGCCATTTTGAAAAGCAATCACGATCAAATTGACATCAAGTGGAAACGACATTTTAATGCATGTTCAAGGACGGGTAACGCCAGTTTAAATAAGCTGGACATCTGGTGTTTGAAGTGATGCCAATAACCTGACTGCCTCCCCTTGCGGCAAAATAAGGCTGCCAATGCATTGCAACTTTAGACTTCAACAGGCGAGATTTTATTTGTAGATTTAGAACTATTTTCAATAATAGGCAAGGCAAATTTCTAGTATTAGACTGCACGCCAAATAACTATATTTGTCTGGCAGTATACCGTTGTGGAAGAAGTGAAAAATAAATACAATATATGTCAGTAAAAATTGCGGCTTGCTGAAACATAGCAATGCCGTCATTGTTAATGTCTTCGTCAATCGTACTTCATGCCTGCTATATAGCGTAGTTAAAAGGCCTGCAAGATCTTAACAGTTCATCAAAACATTTAAATAAAAAATTGTTATTGGTAATAGTCGTAGGGATTTTGTGGATAGAACAATCGAACAGCGATTAAAAGTCGTCATGTTGTATCGAAAAAACTCTGCTGAGGAGTTTTAATTTCTGCTTAATTTCATAATCTATCTGTTGCTTATTCGTGAAAACCATCCGAGTTACATGAGAGCCTATCGTAATAAGTATGTATGTACAATGCCATCGGTTTGCGGCTCAATGATCGTGTGAATTTACACTTTGTCACCCCAATGACCAGTTAATCCGTTATTGAAATGCTAGCCCCCTACTCAATTTGAATTAACTAGCAGATCCGGCGAACTTAAATAAACTTTGTACATCGCCCTACAGGCCTACATAGAGACCTACGGCAAAAGTGATATTTTAATAACACGCCTTTACTGTGTATGCTTTACACGCCACCTAGATTTTTTAAGGGACAGAGTTTCTATAGCCCACAAAAATCGGGCTATATTCAAATATCTAAACTACAGCACTTTAGCGGGATCTTTACTAATACTTATTCAAAAGTAATTTGTAGAAAAATCTAAAAAGTCCAGCCTGTAGGATACTTGCTTCACTGCACTTTGCTTCGAAGTATTCCACACCCACATTATTAAAGAAAAGGAACTCTTAGGAGATCGGAAGTCTTCTATATAATTAACTTACTTGAGCACATGCCATAGATTCAGACAACACTTCGGAGTTCTTCAACGTGTTAGTCGCTGGTCCAGTCAATATGAGTACAAGGGCATAACATGTTAACGTATACCTTCCGACGCGGGAGAAGAACTGAGGTATCAGGAGAAATACCAGGCATCTGGAAGAGATTCGTCATGATTTGGTGATACAGATTCCAAGAACTTTCTAGATTGACAAGAATTGTTTATATGTCACGAGTATGGTTTAAGACAAACTGCAAAATTACAGACTCTCGAGAGTGTAATGGTCCTAGATAATGTCTATTGTCGTGTAGGTTTATGGAATTATAATAGCCAGGAGACAGAAGCTGGTACTCCAGCTGCTCTGGTATCTTGGTGCTCAAGGATACATACCTAATCCTATAGCTAAAAGCCAGTCCAAGAGTCAGGAGTACTCCAATGATAGAGCTCATAATAGTCGCATGGATCAACGATATCGACAGTTGGAACACAAAGAACATGAAGCAAAGGTAAGTCAGTACAATGCCTCCGACGAAACCCATCAAACTCTTCAGAAGAAAATTAGGAAATGTCTGATCTGTAGTCAAATATAAGAAAAAGTTTGCAACTCCACTGCCTTCTGGATACCACTTTTTAAAAGTTCTCGATATCCTCTTCTGTGTGTCGTATCGATAGTGGCGCCATCTTTGAGAAAGAGTCTGTTCCATTTGCGTGTTCCCCATAACTATTGAGTTGATCTTTTCCTTTTCATAGTCTAGTCTGTACTTTTCTATAGTTCGCGCCTTCCAAAGAAGGGCGAAGAAAGCCATGGTGGGTGGCTTTACCTAACTTTTATAGTGAATATATTCGTCTTTAATGAGACGAAACACATTTTTGCGTCGATACAAAATCATCGCTCCTCACAGAATGACAGGTGACAGAAGATTAACTAGTTCTTTTTAAATTATTATGAAAAGAGGTTATTCTGTAAAAAAAGTTTCTCAAGTATGCATTTAAAAACTCATTCACGCTAAGAACATACTTGTATATCGTTTATTGTCAGCAGAAAACCTGCAATCTGATTTAAGATTTATGATAAAGCCCGCAGCGAAAGCCAAAACATCAAAAGTAAGGTCTAGTCAAACATCTGTACTTATAATGATACGTGAACGCCTGTCCAAATATTAATACTTTAATGAATATTGATATATTTTTAATACAAGGCGCTTATTGGAATATGATCAGCAATACTTGTAATAATTACAAGGCTTTGCAAAGCAGTAGATAGCCCTAAAAGTTTTAGAAAGTTCTAATCTGCAGTATTGTTTAGCTTGAAGATTAAAGTTGCTTATTGAAATACGGCACTGACCGCTCTTTTACGTGAACGCATCCATAAGTTCTCAAAGGAAGTATTTTATTTACAATAGTTATGTTCTCATTGTACACTAATTGTACTACATTGAGTATGATCTGCAACCCAGGATATTCAAAACTTTAACAATAGCCGTAAAGTTCGTTGACTTAAAATTGTCAATAACAAAATTAAAATGAACTCGCCCTGTACGCGTTCTTACAGTTCTGCGCAAGACGTCCAACATGCGCAGATCACTGCATTGCTACAAAATCAACTTCATTCCATTGCCTCAAATATCGTGAAAAGATTATCTTTTTATTTGCAATAATACTTACACGACATAATGCAGATTTTACTCTGTGCTAGTGATCGTTAATAAGTGTTAGTGAATGAAAATGTTTTAGTGTTTTCTGTGATCATCAGAGGTTTCGAGTGTATGAATCAATTAAGTATTCATTGAAGAAAATGTAAGTCAATTAACGTATTGCTGTATCATTGTGTCATTTTCATGAATGTGGATAGGGATTATTTTCAAAAGTAATAATAATAGTTTATAACCACTGTGTTTCTTTACAAATTTCCGACATTTCGATTGGTTTTTCATGTTATACAATGCTGAAATCTGCAAAGTCATAAAGTACGGCAACAGCATCCATAAAATTTATTTACGACCTTTAAGCACGAGAAAAGTATAAAACTGTTTGTGAGGTTCAAAGAAAAGTAATACAGTAAAAATCTTTAAATAAAATATAGCCTTCTTGAACGCGCCTAATATATTTTTTTACAAAAATTCAATTTTGCACAACTGTCATTATTGTCAATTTTTTGACAGTTCAAATTGTTCAAAATTCAAAATTTGTTAGGGATATTTGTTTTGCTTTGATGATGTTGTATTGTTTTCTGTAAATTTTCAGAAATTAATGTTTGTCATTTAAAAATCAATTTACTTTAAAGTTCGCACATACGTCTATTTTGGTCAAAACAAGTTACAAAAGAAATATCCAAAAATACACTTTGACAATGGGTCTAATTGGTCAATTTGCTAGAGTAACTACGTTTAGCCATACAATGAAAACTTTTATAGCATCTAGATGTCGTTGTTTCTTTTGTAAGAAAGAAGTAAGTGAAGTTAAAATCCTTTTTTTCCCAATTTATTTTGCAGCACTATTCACTAATAGGTAGGTATGTAAATAAATAATTGTCACAAATCGAATTTTTTATACTTACTGATGTACTGCTGCGAAGGGTCACACCCTGGAATGAGGAAGGTGTTAGGCCTGGAATCCACTACATTTACTAAGTGCGGGTTGTGGACTTAATCTTAATTTTACATTTATGTATAATTGTAAAGCAATTATTATTTACACAAGAAAAGTTACAATTTATAAAAGATATTTTTACTAAAGTAATGTATATAAATTAAAAATATATTTACCAAATAGTATTAAAAAAGAAAGGAACCGTGCATTATATCTAGAAGTACTCTTCCGCATCACTACAGGGAACAGTTCCAGAATGCTGGCGGCATTGCCACATTATATGGCAACAGAACTTGACTATTAGATACAAAAATACAAATATTTATGTCTAACATATTATTGTTTGTATTATCGTACATGAGTTACTATATTTTATTATTCACTTGGCATCCTGCCCTGACAGTATAAGAATGGTTTAGATTTATCAACAAGCCGGCCAAGTGAATCTTAATTCAGGTTTCTTTTAGCATTCATGTTTGTATATGTTTAGGCTTTTAGGCACCCTCATTTGTTGGACTTGTTTTGGTTGTTATTTATTTGTATTTTATCTGGATAATATATATTTCCATAACTAATTCAAAACTGAAAGAAAGGCCTTATTTTAATTAAACTAAGTCAAGCCTTCAGCAACCTTCAGTTTTGGTGAGAATAAAAGTTTTGTTGAGTACTTGTTAAGTTTATCTCAGACAGTGGGCAACTACTAGCAGCAATATCTGTTAAACTTACCAACACAGATCTCTATATCAAGCCGATGTTCTTCTCCAGCCAGCAAGGCATTCCAGCTTAACTTAGGCATACCAACTGAAACCCTGATGGTGTTCCTTCAGTTGTTGTTGTCTTAAGGAGCTGAGAACACAGTACCTTCATTTGGATATCCACCCATCTCAATTCAAATTGAGTGTTATGAATTTATTTCCCAGAAAATCAGAAAACAACCTTAGATTTATTTCTTAGATCTGTGAGGACTCTTTATGCATATTCTCTACTGCTGTAGCACAGAAGCGTGAGTAATAAAATTCACTGTATTTACTGGGGATTTTGGGTGGAAGAATAACATTACAAATACTCTGATTTGGCTTAAAAGCTTAGGTAGGCACATGCCCTTGAGGCCATATACAATTCCTGTATTTTTTTTTATAGTCTGGGTTACATTATGTTGGTATTTAAAGATCAAAAAACATTTTATTCTCTCTGTAGTATGGACAACGAACAGCCTCACCAGGAGCTGGTGAAATGCGTGGTGGTCGGCGACACGGCTGTCGGCAAGACGCGGCTGATATGTGCACGTGCGTGCAACAAGCACGTGTCTCTGTCGCAGCTGATGACCACACACGTGCCCACTGTATGGGCTATTGATCAGTATCGGATTTATAAAGATGTGAGTTTTATAGTAATAGGAGAATTATTGATATTCAAATTTATAAATTTATTTTACAAGTGAATTTTTATATACTTCTATAAAGCCTTTCATTAAGGTAGTCACATTGTTATTAATAAGTCCCTATTCTATCTAATGATAATCTTTGAAATTTTATAGATATTTTTGTTGTAGTTATATTTGCTAGAATTATTTAAACTCAGCAACTATAAAAGAAGATTATAGGATCAACAGTCACAATTACAACACTATTTTACGACATAATTTTTAGCCGCCACTGATCATTTGCCATTAGATCAGACAGTATTGAGGTTAGTTTTGTGCTATAGGATTAATCTAGGAAAATTATGTAATTTTTTCTACCAGGTGCTGGAAAGATCATGGGAGGTAGTAGACGGCGTGAATGTGTCCCTGCGGCTCTGGGACACCTTTGGCGACCATGAGAAAGATAGGAGATTCGCATACGGAAGGTAACTCTACCAAAATCATGGAGCTTACATAAAAAACTGATTAAAACTCGAAATATAATCTCGTCTGGTTTTACTATTTCTTGAAGGCCTGATTGTAGAAAGTTTTACACATGATTAAAAGTACTGTATTCTTTTCAGATCTGATGTGGTACTCCTATGTTTCTCTATTACAAATCCGATATCTTTAAGGAACTGTGGTGCTATGTGGTATCCTGAAATAAGGTAAGCAACTACAATCTCATTTTCTCCATAGCTACATTTTTAAAAGTAAAAAAAAATCTTATTCATATCTCTATTGCGTTATGAATATAGTAAAAGAAAAGTGTGATCGTATTAATGACGTACATTTATTTTCAGGCGTTTCTGTCCTAACACACCTATATTACTAGTGGGTTGTAAGAATGATCTGCGCTACATGTACAGAGATGAGACTTATCTAAACTACTGTAAAGACCGCAGTCCTTTCATTCGGTAAGTCATGCCTTTAATTAAATCATTAACATCAGGGGGTTTGGATTGTTGAATGTTGGTAAAAATATATACATTGTTTATTTGTCTGACCTGGGCTATTTTATATGCTAACCAATCAGTATATAATGCACAATTTCTTACGATTTAAGGTGTTCAAAAGTGCTGCTTTGCATTTTAGGTCCATAATTAAAACCCAGATCTATCAATATACCAAATATTAAAGATTTATCCAATTTGTAAACCTACATAGTATTTTATTAACTTATCATTAAAACCTCAGGGCTCCCCGCAAAAGTGACTTAGTAATGCCAGACCAGGGGCGCGCATTGGCCCACGAGTTCGGTATCTACTACTACGAAACATCAGTGTTCACTTACTACGGTGTTAACGAAGTGTTCGAGAACGCTATCAGAGCAGCACTCATCGCTAGAAGACAGCAGAGGTTCTGGATGACCAACTTGAAGCGAGTTCAGAGACCACTACTACAGGTAAACTAGAATCATTCTCACTTAGTTATGTTGTGTTCACTTGCTAGTTAACGTAGTGTTCGAGAACGCTATCAGAGCAGCACTCATCGCTAGGAGACAGCAGAGATTCTGGATGACCAACTTGAAGCGAGTTCAGAGACCACTACTACAGGTAAACTAGAAAAAATAATTGTTGACACAAACACGGATCGATTTTTACCGACAGACGGAGATTCTCTTCAAACACCATTTGACTACAATATTGTTGTCTTTATATCTGAATAATCAGAGTGAGCCAAACTGCAAAATCAGGAATACCACACCTAGTCTCTTTTATAGGCCACAATAATATATTTCCTAATTCAGTATATTTTGTCCACAGGCGCCATTCAGACCACCTAGACCTATAGAGCCCGAAGTAGCCATCGTCAACAGCACTTATCTTGAAAATATGACAACACTACTACGTCAACAGGTAAGAAGTACAATAATATTTTGGAGACAAAAAAATTGATTCTACAATAATATATGGTGTGGATATCTCCTTTAGTGCTTTCTATTGATATCGACTAGCGACAACCGCCTAGCTATCGACAAATGTGTATGTTGACAAATGACAATGTTGTATGAAAACCAGATAAGCGCCCCTAGCGAGTGCCGTAGGAACTATATTTTATGTACATTTTAGGTGTCAAACTCAATACTCGATATTAAAAACCGATCTAATAGACGCATTAATAATTCTTAATATGAGTCTTGTAAAAATAGTCCCCTTTCATTGATATATTTATTTGTGTGTGCAGTACTTCGCGGACATGGTGATAATCTGCGGCGCGAAGGGCTTCCCGGTGCACCGCTTCATGCTGGCGGGCGCCTGCGAGGCCTTCCACCGCCTGCTCACCAACGACTGCGTCAGTCTGTCGGCCGAACTGGCGAGGAGCTCCAGCGAGAGTAGCATGGTATGTTATATAGCACTCACTATGCTTAAAATTGGTAATTTTGTCTCTTATTTTGAGATGTGGAGTTTCCCATTTATCGCTTTTTGGTGAAATATCTACCATAAAAAGAAAACCGGCAAAATTTGAGTTGGACTCATGTACAAAAGGTTCTGTACCATTATCTGCAAAAATCAGCAAAAAAAACTTTTTTTTACAACAACACCACATAAATAAATAATCTTTGAAAACGTTGATAACCGGCCAGGAAATCTAGCATGGCGACAGATAGACACACGGATTAGCGGAATAGGACAGCGGATTCTTCGTAAATGATTTCAATTTTTACCCTTTGGGTATCTTAAAGACCGCTTTACCCTGGTATAGATTTCTATCCCAAATAACTCCTTTACCCTTACTTTCATAGTGGGTATTTTGGAATACAATATTTGGTTAAAGCAACTAACATTATTGTGTGTTTTTCCTAGGTAAGCAGTATGGGTGAGGCCACGACTGGAGAATTCAATGAAGACACGGAATATTTAATCAGACAAGATCAGGCTAAGCAGATGAGGTAAGCAAATACATACATCTTATTACGTATTATACGTATACCTACGCAATAACAGCGCAAACGTATACATAATTTAAAAAATAAAAAAGTAATCAATGCCCAAATAGTTAAATTATTGGTTGAGATTTTCAGGTTTTTCATTTTCCATTCTTATTTTGATAAGGGATACCTTAATAGCACTTCCTCCACTTTCATTTTTAAAAGGGAACACTCAATAACACTTCCACTAATCGAACCCGAGACCTCATGAACTACAATGGCGTACACTATTTGTTCCGACCACAGATGCAGTTTAGAATACTCTTATACTCCAAATAGCAAGTCATTATATGATTCCGTTTCTTACCAAGTCTATGATTTTGTTAGTATATTTAATACGTATATTTAAGTATCGTTCGTTTCAGAGTGTGGGACCAGATAAAGCGCAGATCGTCGTGTCAGATTCTACCGCTTAGCGACAGTTGTAAGAAACCGCCAGACTTGTACAGAGAGGTCAACCACCCCGCTATATTATCTATCAGAGTTGTCAAGGTAAATACTAAGAATAATAGAATATTTACATTAAAATTACTTAGTTCAGTGTTCTACTACCTATATTCTACAATTTTGATTTACTGAACATCCATTGACTTGTATTTGGCAGTAGCGGTCAGTGTTATTGGAACCGGCCAACTGTGTTTACCTTATTTATTGTGGCATGCTTGTTTGGACACAATATACCTGTATACTTTAATTCTATGTTATTCGACTTTTAAAGACTAGGTACAGGCAGAGGTGTATGAAACATACATTCTGTCTAGCCAAGTACAATGTTATCCTCCTGCAATAGGGGACGAGCCTATTGCAATACCCTTGTCCCACGCTTACTAACTAAACTCCTGGCTACAAAAATATTCGAGGACTTATATTTGATAAATCCAATAGCAGTTTGCATGACGGAAGGAAGTAGTCTAGAAAGCAGTATATTTCGTATATTAGTCTAGGACTAAAACACAGCAAGTTCTTAGTCAGTCTAGAATGCAATACCAACAATATATTATTCCAGTGTGACAAAATCCAGCACGCGACATCTCAAACGCAGACAATAGTGACGATGAGCAAGCTGATCTCTCAGGCCGTGATGCAGGAGATCATCAACTTCATATACACCGGCACTTTGGATGGCAGCTCCTTCAAGCAGCAGGTCAGTGGAACAGAGGTTGGCTATTGGTTCTGTTGGGGTGAAGTGACGTCATAGTGTCTAAAATATAGTTTAGTACTATTGTTGATACTATAGTTCTAGGTGGGGTTCTTTGGTATAGATGAAAGCTAAATTAATAAATATTATTATAGATTAAAGTCTTATGTCGAGTTTGTCTGACTGTTTGCGATAAACCCAAAAACGGCTGAATGGTTTTTGATGGTTGGCTGTGAAAAGCGGACAGCTGGATATAAATTAAGTATTGATTTTGATTAAAATTCAAAAAAGTTGTGTGAATTCCTAAACTATGGATTTTAAATTGTCCAAGAGGTTTTATATTTTCAAATTAATGTTATTGTTAGCAGCCATGATGACTTTTTGGATATACGAGTTCAATAAAATGTCACTTCATCACAACAACCACTGTTTATTATATTTTTAAATATTTCAAAAGCTTAAGCTTCGTATAAATATTTAAAACTATTTATATCTTTTATTTTATTCAATGTACGATTTCAAGTTATTCATTATTCTTGACTTGAGCTATTATTACGCTGTCTTCTTATTATACGTTTAACTACTAATTATCGGTACCAAAAAGCAATAATATGGTGCATTAATAAATTCTTGTAAAATTAAGCAAGTTCACCTTTTTATTGAAAATTGGATCTTAATGTCTTACACGGCTTCTTGTCGGGCACGCGTTTTTATTTAGCAAAAATGTTTAGTTATTAATTTTATGCGATGATACTTAATGTTAGAATATGTATAATTCAATATCTATGAATAATTTAATCGTTTTTAACCTACTCAACCTAAAAAGTTAGACTAAGAATGCCTCTATCAAAATGTGTTAATAAGGAGACAGCATTTCCTTTATCAATATATTATTACTCTCTCTCTTATTCTATGCTTCTATTTTTAATCTATGTACCCACCAATAAAAGTATTGCCAATTAAAAAAAGTATATATAAAAAATAATATTTTTTATAATAACAACGATGTGTTCTGCAGTCGGCTGCGATCGGATTGTTACTGGTAAACTTTATAATAAATAATTAATTCATTAAACAAATTCATAATTATTAATTTCTACCATTATTATTATTATAAAAAAAATCTGATACCTTCGTATTCCTTTTTCTTGATATATTTTTGTAGTTTATCATTTTGAACTGTGCTTTCTTAAGTTATATTACAACCATTCGTTGTTAGTTATAAAACCAAATTCTAAATAAAATTAACTCTATTTATATTGGGCTTAAATTATTTGGTAGTCAAATTTTTGGGCATTTATTTTACAGTCATATTTCTATAACATACGCCATTTTAATATAAATTAAACCCACTGCTAGGCAAGGGTCTCTTCGTGGAATGCAGTTAAAAAACAACAATACAGAATCATAATTTCTACACAAACGAAACGATAAAATACTTAAACAAAATTTGGTAAATCTATAACTACTATCTGCTTCAGTTTATTTTCAAGTATGAAAAGCAATGTTGAATCTTATGAAAGCACAGTTATCTTTCTTATATTTTTATTATTCATATTAGATTTATCACATTGCAGTAGATATCTTTATCACACTATATTATTTTTTACATTACGCTATTCTAAGTCTTATATTTAAGCTTCTAATTAAGATTTTTAATTATTCTTCTCTTTAAGATTAACAGTTTTATCCTCAATATAATAAAAAAACATTGCCTTGCATTGAAATCAGAGGGCGGCACTTGAAACTTACGCGTCAAATGTCAAAACGTGATCACGACGTCATAAATAAATCTATAGGGAGCTGAAAATCCAAAAATGTAAAAAAACTCAATAAATAGATTTACAATGTAATTGACTCCTGGTGGCGCCCTCTACGGAATTTATTATTTCCCACAAGTGATTCTCATAAGAAAATACGGCTCAGCATTTTGGTCTTTGAATTTATATAAACTTTAAAGAGAAACGACTTCATTCTGGAACACTTTCATTTACGTCAAAAAACCACCCATGATTTTTTTGACCGTTGGTATATACCGTATATGTGTGTGTGTGCGTGTGCAACTGTGTTTACAAGTAGCATATTATACGTAATTTATCCTTCTCAATGTCATTTTTTATTGTCATAATTATAACTTTATTTGATGAATAACTTATTTTTTCGGAAAGATCATGGCGTTAGAAAATTTGCTTACATTTTAAAACGCCAAAAAATACAGCTATACAAAAAAAATGATACTTCAGAAACATCTTGAGGTTTTTGAATGCGATTTGTGTAAAAGTTTTACATTTAGGTAATACTATGTATGTGATTATGAATTGTATAGGAGATACGTCAGGCGGCGGAACTGCTCGGCTTCCACGAGCTGACCAAACTGAGCCAGTTCATACTGGACCAACACCTGCTCTTCGATAAGGGATTCATGCTGCAGTTTTATATGGTGAGTTATACGTAACATGAATTACAAGATGACTAATGTCGTTTTAAATAAGTACATGCTTGGTTAACTTATCTGTCCTTAAATTAAATTAAGTTTGTTTAATAATAAGGTGTTGGTCGTCCCTGCGGATGAAAAGCACCTGGCACATTTGTACGTTTATAAAACTATGAGCGATTATAAACAACGCGCAACATCATTGTATTGTTTGCAATGAAAAATTCTCTACCATTATTTTAGGCCATGTAGTATCATAACTACATACTTTCGGCTATTTCGCAAATATTTTTTTCATGGAAAGATAGGTTTTAAGACTTTCATGAGTGGACTGTAGACTGTTGTTAATTCTATATCATACTTTCTCAGCCTCTACCTTCAAGACTCCGTGACATGTATGTGGAGCGCAACCTGTTTGCTGACGTGACCTTTGACCTTGACGATGGCATACACTTGGCACACCGCGCGGTACTCATGGCAAGATGTGACCCCATGAAGGCTATGTTCCAGGGACATTTCAGGGAAAGCACATCGAGAGTGGTAAGTTCTACGTATATTTGATAACAATACGCATAAAATTGGAAAATATATTAAATATAAATAAAAAAAAACGAAATATACAAAATACACAAAATATTATTAGGTAAATATTACAAAAAAAATTTTCTCAAAACTTTCAAATGATTTGGTAATACATAGTTATTTAAGGACACAAAATCGACAAATAAAGAATAGATATAGAATTTTACAGAAGCTCAATTACGTTATATACTTATCTGCTTAAATTTGAATTAACCCAAAAATAGGCATAGATATCAACATTTTTCAAAATTATCCTATACATAATATGTTATGAAAACTTAATTTTACCTGGCGTTAGCGTACAAAACTTGGCATTAACTAAATAAAACCTATAAGAGATGGTGCCTCCTTTGTTTGACTATTAAAAACGATATATTTTTCATCAGATATCATTCCCCGGAGTGAAAATGTACGCGTTCCACATCCTCCTGAGCTACATATACAGCGACAAGATCCCTCCGGTGGACCCCCACAGATGTCTGGAGCTACTCGAGCTCGCCAACAGACTGTGTATGAACCGCCTCGTGAACCTTGTTGAGGCCAGGGTTATAGATCAACTGCAGCAGATGGACAGGTGAGAGACAGACAGACAAACAAACAAATAAAAAAACATGCGGTGAGTTTTACTCTAAGATGTGATTGGTGAAGGTGGTGGGGCTGATGGTGCAGAGGAGAGGGGGGTCTTGACTCTATCATATTATTATGTCAACAATAAGAAAATGTGAGTTACAGAAAAACATACGTTATCTTGCTTTCTTTGAATCTTCGTGGTGACTTAAACATCCTTGACTCTCGATTAACTTGGTTCAGCCATGGCTCATTGACGAATCGTGTATTCTAGCTTAACGGCAAGTTAACAGTTTTCTGAGATTACGTTAGTTGATTGAACTTGTGTCTGACGTTTGATTATAAGAGGAAGTAAGGAGAGCCGCGAGTGTACAGTCTCCCATTTTTATTCTTGCACCTAACTGATGACCCGCAATATAGAAAGAAGGTTACGCGTGCTCGTGCTACAGCTTGTATATGACTGCCGTGCTCTCTGCTACGATACTGTGGCGACGCCTGGACCCGGCCTGTGCCACATTTGTGCCTGTGAAAAATATTAGGGGTTTAACAATATAATTTTGTGTGCAGGGTGTGCGAAGACGACCAGGTGGTTGACATTGCTCTGTCTTTATTGGAGCCTGTCAAGGTAATGTCTGGTTACTTACATTGAAGTTATTATATGCCCCAAATATCTACCTTATAAATTTTCATTACTATAGGTTTTTGTACCCTTTTTCTCTTCTTACGATAGATTTTGTCCAGTAATTTACTGGAAGAGTTAAGAAATACATAGCACTTTATAATAAACGTATTGTATGTATGATGTCAGTTGCACAACGCGCACAACCTGGCGGACTGGTGCATGTGGCGGCTGTGCGGCGCCTACGACAAGGTGTGCCGCGCGCGCCACCTCAGCGCCGCCTCCAGGGACTACCTGTCCGACAACCGATACCCGCCTGTTTGGTAATATACACATGCATGCCATAGGCAAACCTAGCCAAATGTACTTAGTTATAGTTCATTGTAGACCTCAATCACAATACACACACTACAACTCTTCACTAGTGGATCCATGGGACTCAGCCCCAACTCCGAAAGAATCGAAATTCTTAACTTCTACGTGTGAGACACAGGTCATACCCACATACTTCAAATTAAATGAACATAGTACTTAGATTTGCTGATAATCTATCACTCTCAAATCACGGTAGGACGGTCTATCCTCTTCTCTATTCGCCCCTGGGCACGTACACGTGTACGTATTTAAGTGCCCAGGAACAACGTACACGTGCACATATGTTAATGCCTTCACCGCCCATAAATATCAAGTTTGAAAGCGTATTTCCAGCTTTATAAACTGTAATTATTTTGTTATTACTTGTCAATAAATGTAGTATTAATTGGTACAGGTACGTGAAAGAGTACGACTACTACCAGAAGTGCGTGAACGAGCAGAGTAAAGAGCAGAAGGAGATACGACCGACCACTTCGCTACAAGCCAACCAGCAGACCGGCTGTCTGTGTTTCACCAGTGAGTATTATATAGTTATTTATTTTTGAGTCTGTATTGTCCCACTGCTGGGAAAAGGCTTTCCCCATAGCTCCCCACTGCAAACTTAACGAATATTTAGTTATATCTCTAGTATTTTAAGTTCACTAAACAAACTCTGCCTATTGATTATTTTGTTTTCATGCGATCATCTACAAATGCAGTTACCGCTTAAATGAGTCCGTTGCTTCATACTATAGTCATATATATGGCTGATTTTTGGAATGAATAGTTTCATTCAACATTTAAACTTACAGTTTGATATCAAAATGTATATATCTTTATGTTGTGTTAAATAAGACTGAATTTTCAACAAGTCTTTTCAGTCACTTAGCGACCATGTTATGGTCGCTAAGTTATTCACGCTCGTTCACGCACACAACACATTGTGTTGTTTAAAGAGTAATTCACTCTTATGCAAGGCAAAGTTCACATTTACAATCCCATACTATAAGTCGAGTGGGAGTGGAATTGGCATTTCAATCTATTGATGCACATAGACTTTACCGACGCCAATACAATGATTTTGGTGTTGCACATACCAACAAACATTATTAAGACGATGTAACAAAAGCACGTGGCATTCCATATCCCGTCTGTGATTGTAGTCGTCTCACATTTAACTTGAACACTAGTATAAGTGCGAGCGAGTGCTGGAGCTGACGCAGTGTGTGTGTAGGCCGGGCGCGGCGGGACAGCGCGGCGCCGGCCGACGTGACCACGGCGCTGTGCCGCAGCAACGACCCGCTGCAGCACCAGCCCTCCGCGCCGCTCTGACACCTGCCTTACTGGAGGTAACACTAATATAATCTAATGTAGTTCTATTCAATAGCATTAAACTCATATAAAAAAGCGCTATTGAATAGATAAACTACCGCTAAATGTACACAGAAACCGGGGGTTAATGTAACTCATTACTGTCCCACTGCTGGGCAAGGATCTCCTCCCAGTATGAGGATAATGAACAACCCGAAGTTTAGTCTCGTGCCTGGTATATTATAACAACTAGCTGACCCGTGCAACTTCGCTTGCGTGAATGATTTTTTTTTACTAATACAAAGCTTAATTATTCCTTAACAACAAAATATGCTTTTTTTCACGAAAAATATTCTCAAAATTATTTATATCTCATATAACTCGCGCTAAAGCATATCCGCCATTAAAACTGTTGCCATGACAACGGAATTTTGTTAATTCAATGTCATTATAATATTGATAATACGCGACTTCGGTGGCGAAACCTGAATTTTCCCGGAAAATGCGTCATTTTCCCGGAGTAAAAAGTAGCCTATGTCCTTTCTCGGGTATCAAACTATCTCTATACCAAATTTCATGCAAATTGGTTCGGTAGTTTGGGCGTGATTGAGTAGCAGACAGACAGACAGACAGACAGACAGACAGACAGACAGACAGACAGACAGAGTTACTTTCGCATTTATAATATTAGTATGGATAGGTATACCTAATTCGGATATAACGGCTGTGTTATTGTAAGAAACCTTAAAATATCGATTGTTTCGATTACATGACAAAGTGAGCACAGCAAAATGTTTTATACGCAAACAAGCGTCTTTAGCTATACCTCCGCATTCGTACGTTCGCGCTACTAGCGCGGCACACCAAATGATTAGAACAACTGAAAATTCCCAATTGAAGATCGATAACTTCCAGATTATATTGTTTCCAGTGTATTGTATTGGAATAAGTTTAATATAATAACATTATACTTAAATAAAAATTGTGTAAAAAGTTATTTTGATTTAGTCAGTTGATTTACACATTAAGTTGCCTACACTACATTATATTGTGTGTTCCAGGTCCCTCCGTTTCGCGGTGCTCCTGCCAGTATCGATGTGTTTCATGAGCACAATACTGAGTATCCTCATATTATTCCACGTGTACACATAGACACTGCTCACTAGTATAGTCCGTTGCACTAACGTTATAACACGGTATGTACCAGGTATGAGGTTGGTGTTATACAAGCATTTTTATTATTTTAAGCAAACTTCCCTTAAGCTCGGTTTCTGAGGCACCTTTAGTAGCAGTTTATCTATTCAAATTGTCATGTTTATGAGCTTAAACGCTATTGATGAGATAAACTACCTTTAAATGTACCTTAGAAACCTTAGTATTTCTATTCTATTCTTTCGCCTTCGTATAATGTGACTTTCGAATGGTGAAATAGTACCGGACATTATAAACCTAGTAATGTCCCACTGCTGGGCAAGGGTCTCCTCACATAATGAGGGAGGGTTAAGCCTTGAGTCCACCAGAGATTATACCCTGCATAATATAAATATATATACGAAAATTCGTTAAATATTTTTTCTGTTTTTTATAAGTAGTAGAAACAGTCCATTTGCGTAACGTCGATTAAGTTGGCTAAAACAACAAGTTGGTTGGTTAAAAGAATATGATAAAGTATAAGGTTTCTTCGAGTGTAGACTCGTATTAAAATTTAGAAAAAAATAGACTGCGTTGTGGTCCCCCCCTTATAATTTACTATTCAGTGGAGTTTTAGCATCAAAAACTGTAAATTTGCGTGAAGTGAAGTGTCATACAGTATTAGAATATAGTGAAGAGCTTATAGACAGAGAAAGTGTATTTTAGAGAGAGTTAGAGAGAGAGGGAGCCGGTGATAAGGTGGGTAAGTGCCGTATAGGGATAAAGATGGGTTTAGCTTTTTGTGTAATTCAGTAATATTGCTTTATTTTAAAATACTGTTTTCCCAAAGCAGGGATAAACAAAAGTATATGTTATTGCTTGTCAGTGTATTTTATTTAAAAAATATATATAATTATTTTAAGACTACCGTACTTTTGTGTGTACAAGATGATCTATGTAAAACCTAAAGATTATTTCTTATATTGTTTTTATTTCAAAGTAACACCAACCTCAAAGAATGTTCACTAAGCGCAGAGCGAAATTCGACCTTATTAAACATAGATTTAGTATATTTTCCATTAAGTGTATCGTTGTGTTGCTATCACGGCTAAGTTTAGCGATACTGAGCTCAATCTCTTAACGCTAAGGTCTGTTTTTGCATGAAGCCTGAGTTTTGTACTATAGTGTAGTTTGACATAGTTTTGGTTGCAAAAATGGGCTATAAAATAACTAGATAGAAAATGAACCTTACATTTTTAAATTTATCTGAGAACGAGAAATCTGTCTCACGCTGCCTGACACTTTGATAGAGAGAGCGCCCCTAGTACTGTACAATACCTTGATAGAGTGATGTAAGTTTAGTGTATTGTATGCTCGTTACCTAAGTATGTTGTCAATTGAAGGAATTAAATAAAAAAGTAATGTATTTGGCAAAATATAATGAAAAGATTAGTGTGTTTGAAAATTTTCTAAACAGTCTTCAATGAGGTTCTGCTCTAGGTTGTAATAGTGACCATTTTCAGAGAAAAAAAATATGGTCAATATTGAAAACAGTGTTTAAAAACATCTCTATCTTTCACAAAAGATTTCTAAGTTAATCCCTGACTAAGTTATTTCCTAGCCCATCTATGCAATTACACAAGAAACCTGCATTTTCCTTTAAATAATTTCCCACTTATATATGAAACAAAATCTATAAAAACGATATTTTTCTACACGCGTATAAGTTGTTAGTCCTTGTTACGACCGCGTAAGGTTTAAATTAGCAAGTTAAAATGAAAGCGAACGTTTCGAGGGTAGATTTTAGCTTGGTGCTTGTAGGTGTTTATTGAAAACTTATGAAATGGGAAAAGGTAAATGGTTAGACCATTTTTGGTGAGGTTGCTGGATTTAATAGATAGACTTCGTTTTGTGGTTTTATGTCCAAATGCTGAAATGTAAAATTTGGATTAGTTGTGTAGTAAACCTGTTTTGTAAAATAAAAAAAAAGGAATTGGAGAAAATCTAAAAAAAAAGTTTGGTAGCACATAATTTATGAAGGAAATAAAACATTTAAAATTGATTTAAGAATTCCATACAAATTCTTTATTAACATTGACTGTGGAAATATTTTAAAGGAGTTTTAAACCGACTTAAAAAAAGGAGGAGGTTGGCATTCGACGCGTAACTTTTTAGATTTTTTATTTATTGAATCCAGCAATCTCGCACGGCCAAAGGGCCAAGTAAATCGTCGCAAAAAAACTTAATTTTTAATATCCATGGTTTTTCATCAAAATATTTTTGTACACCTTTAGTAAACATCACAATTCCTGACTCCTTTTATTATAATGTAAGATAGTGTAAGGCGCCGAATTAATGCTTATATTTTAATAGTTATTTTAATTTTAGTGTGGGATTTGAAACACTTGGCTTTGAAAACTGAAAATTTTAAGGGATGAGTAGAATTATTTATTTATTTATTTATTTATTAACTTTATATACAAAAGTTGTATAATGGCGGACTTAATGCCATTGGCATTCTCTACCAGTCAACCTACGGGTGATGCAGAGATAAAAAGAAGTAGGTGTATAATAGAAGTGAAGGAGTGAGTTGAGCAAAATAAACAAATAGTTAAGAAAGATTAAAATGGAAAGAAGTATACAAAAATACATAAATATTGATAAATACACATAGCTACATACATACAAAATATAATACTAGGTACATAAATAAATACGTTATAATACATATTATTATTAGGTATTATAAATTATAAGACATGTAAAATAATAGAAACCTATATAAATACCATAAATATATACCAATAAACTATGATAAAAGTGATGATTCTGCGACTTTGTTCAGCAAGAGATCCCGAACTTTGGCCTTGAATGCCAGACGGTTAGTGGACGCCCTGATTTCGAAGGGGAGTGCATTCCATAATAGAATAGACTGAACAGGGAAGGAGGAGTTAACAAAACCAGAGGTGTGGGAGGGGCAAAGAAGAAGAAGATTGTTTGAAGAGCGGAGATGGCGATTGTGGTTATCGCACAAGTATTGAAAGTGGGGAGTCAGGTAGGCTGGGGGGGTGGGGGAGGTGAGAAGGGAGAAAAGTGTTGTAAGAGCCCGTAAGTTACGGCGCTCACGGATTGGCAGCCACCTGAGTTGGGAGCGATGGGAAGAGACATGATCATACTTTCGAAGGTTAAAGATAAATCGAATGCAATTGTTAAGAAGCCGGTCAAGTTTATTGAGGAGATCTGCATTCAGGTCAAAGTAACACACATCACCATAGTCGATTAAAGGGATAATCAAGGTTTGTACAAGCATTGTTTTTGTCCTGGATGGCAGAAAGTTCTTAAGGCGATATAGGGCTCGCAAAGTACAGGTAACCCTACGACAAACATTTGCCACTTGGTCTCTCCAGTTAAGAGTGGAATCGATGTAAAGGCCAAGGTTTTTAACATGGGAAGATACATGTATTGTGGTGCCATTAAACAAGATTGGAGGCATTTGCACATCCTTTAACCGGCTAATACTCCTAGGACTGCCTACCACAATGGCTTGGCACTTGTCAGGATTAACAACCAGGCCAAACCTCTCTGACCAGTTCCTGATGTGATCAAGGTCAGTATTGACCGAGTCAATCGTCGTGGATATTGAGTCCACGGTTCCCTGTGAGTAAAGCTGCAAGTCGTCGGCATACAGATGATACGAACACTGAAGGTTGTAAGTTACATGGTTAATAAAAAAAGAAAATAAAAGAGGGGAGAGGATGCCGCCTTGAGGAACGCCAGAGTCGAGTTTACACCAGATCGATGATGATTCACCGACACGAACCGACTGCCGGCGTCCTTGAAGATAACTTGAAAACCAATCTAGAACTCCGGAAGACATGTTAAGATGGGAAAGGATGGAGAGGAGAATATCGTGACTGACGGTATTGAAGGCGTTCGAGAAATCTACCAAAGCCATCACTGTGACCTTAGTGTCCTCCATGCCCGCCCTTATATCGCCAGTCACTTTGAGGAGTGCAGTTGTAGTGCTGTGACCTGGTCTGAATCCCGATTGCATCGGATTGAGCAGATTATTTGTGAGTACAAATTGTAATAATTGCTTGTGTACACAGGCCTCCAGCACTTTGGATAGGAATGGGAGAATAGAAATGGGCCGAAAGTTAATAGGAAGTGTAGGGTTAGAGTTTTTGGGTAGAGGGATAACATGAGCTTTACGCCACTGGGATGGGAAGGAGCAAGATTCAAGTGAAAAATTTATAATGTGGGAAATGGCGGGGAGAAGAAAATCCAATACGGCGACGATCATGCGTCGACTGACGTTATCAGCGCCTACCGCATTGGATTTAATTGACAGGATTATCTTATGAATATCTTCCGAAGTCACTTGGGAAAAGGTGAAGGGATGAAGATTGGGTCGTGGCAATTTGTTAAGCATACGAACAGTCTCGCACTTGGTTTGGTGATCCAGTGGTAAAGAGGTGGAGAAATGTTGATTAAGGTCATCGTTTGCCAATACCCAGCGTTCCAAGGAACCTCCAGATATCAGCTGGGGAAGAAGAAGAGAGATTATTGAGAATGTGCTGGCGTTTGGCATTACGTATCATCTGATTGCACCGATTCCTTGCAACCTTAAACCGGACCCAGTGTTCGTCACAACGGTCTTTCTTAAATGTAATAAATGCCCTATTCCTACGCCTCATAGCCATACGAACTCCTCTGGTCATCCAGGGAGCGGGTGGACGTTTAAGCTTCACCTTTTTCACAGGTGCATGTGTGTCGTATAAACCGATAACAGCGTCGTTAAAAAGCGCAACCTTCGCATCGATCGTTGGTGCAGCTTTTAGTCGGTCCCAGTTTATCCTTGCTGCATCAAGACGTAAATTGTCAATAACATCTAAACTTTTCAAAGAAGAGTCTTAGATAAACATTATGTATTTTTTAGAATTTAAAGAGACCTGTAGTTGGTGATGCAGTTTACCTAAACTGCTCCAAGGCATTTCTTTTTAAATTGATGAGTATTTTGTCTATTTTAACCGATTTCAAAGAAAAACAAGCGTATAATTATACCAAAACATCGTATTTCGCTAGGCGTTTTCAAATTCATAAGGGACGAGATTGTTGCAAAATCGTAGCATATATTTCTTCGTCAAATCAAAAGATACTTTTATTGATCAGTTTGAGATCGATCTACCTACCTTAAAAAAGCGTATTTTTATGTACGTATGGTTATTTCTTTGTCATAGTGTTATCAAAGCCAAGTGCTTCAATTAGCGTTGGAGTTAGTAACGCTTGAGGTCTCGTGTGTAGTCTGTGATAGGAATAATCTGAACTGTGATCCGTTCGGTCGAACCACGCGTAATCGTACCAAAGATTTGTGCACACAACACAATATAATGTTCTTGTATATCACTCCATTTGAGCACAGGAGAATAAACAAATTTAGAATTTTTGGTGGAACCAACAAACTAGCTAACAGACACTGCAAGTTAAATAAAAACATGGTGTAAGTTTATTTAAAACTTGAAACCATAGTCAATATTACAACGCTAGGGCTAAAAGTAGCTTTAAGACGTCGCTTCTCGACTTCGAGTTACTTTTCAAGCAACAGCTCTCTGTATGATATAAAAATCCAGTTTGTGGATTGGCCGATGCCAGATACCATTTTTACAAGCTCTTAAAATCTTCCATCATTTTCTTTTAATTATATTTTTACGTATAACGTAAACATATGTATGATTGTATCACTAAGTGAATACAAACATGTAGGTATTTCATATGTAATACTGAAGTAAAACTAAAGTATCAAGAACATTATATTCGTCGTGTGTAAAGTTATAAGTGATGTGTGTTGATATTGATCGTTGAGTGTAGTGGGTACGTAGTTTTGTTTGCGTGTCTCAATATATTTTAAGGGGCCAGCCGAATCGAGGGAGAATGAGCCAAGTGTCAACACTATTCCATCTTACTATATTTTTTGAAGAGTGTGATCGTGCGATCTTAGATTTTATGATAAAGAATCTGAAATTTTTAAGAAAAAGGATTATTTATTTACAGATTTTAATAATTGGAGTAAGTATCAAATATAAAATCCATTATACTTGGGATATTTTAATTCAACTAAATGGTCATAATCAGGTTTTGGTCATTATGTTTTAAATATGAAAGCAAATGTAAGATGAATAGTTATTGACACTTGGACAAAATAAATATCTTACTAAACATTCGCTATAAAGAGAATTTAAAAGTTTCAAATATTGAATTTCAAACGTTACAGTTTTCACTAGAAGACAAATGTATACACTTTTATTAGAATTTTACAAAAAAAACCCTCATTTTGTATACAAAAGAATCAAAATCATCACGCGCTACATTAAAATTGCGCTTCAATTTTCGCTTTGCTAAAAAATGCCCTTCTTTTCTTTCCTATCTACCTGCTAAATATTTCAAGGCTTGGAATTTCCATAGTAAAACAATCAATATATATACCTAATAAAATCATTGCATTAGTCTTCTAGTGAAAACTATTTACTACATGACTGTTTGCCGATGATCTGAAGCTGACTCTAACTTGAATACGAAGGATGGATCTAGAACTTTATTTTCTTAAAACCTTGCTATTTAAAAAGTCATTTACTTGAGTGTTATGTGAGATTGTGGTTATAATTTCTAGGTTTATTTAATAAGGATGAGTTCAATCCCTCCTAAGCTTACGTCAGAATCCAAAACAACCCTCAGTGTAGTACATACGGAGACCAATAATGCAACTTTATAGCCCGGTTTCCACCGCGAGCGGAACGGACACATTAATGACTTCGATGAACTCGCAAGCTCAAACTACATACTTGTATTTCCACCAAAATGCAGTTTGCGCTTGCGAGTTTAACGAAATCATTAATAGGACCTTTCCGCTTCAATGGAAACTGGGCTATGAAGTTGCAATAATGTCTTCGTATGTACCTACACTTAAGCTTTCAGTTCTTAAACCGGTCTTTAATGTCTACTGAAAAGCTGTAGACTAAACTCATCGGCAAACTACCATGTAAGTAATCAAATCCTATTACTAAGACTTTAATAAAAATCCATTAAAATCGACGCACAACGATTGAGTACCCTATTCTTTGAAGCCTGACTAGCTTTAACTAAGCTTATATTAGTGCGAACGATTTTAAACTATAAGTGAACGTACTAAGAACAGAAGTACGGTACGGCTTTGAATGTAGATGCGATTGGATATTCATTTGACACATCTTGTAGTTTTAACGTTTTTATAATGTTAAGTAGTGGTTCTGTGGATTTGTTTTGAGGAATACTTACAAAAGCAACACCTCGGAATGAAAAAACATGCAAAACTTAAAAAAAAACCTTAATTTAGGATGTGTAACATTGTGGGTAGTTGCAAAAATGAAAATGTAACAAGGCTGTATGCTTTCGTTGTAGGAAATCTAACAAATAATGAAATTTTAACATGATTCATGATCAAATACATCACACTTTATCATGTAATATCAAAATTAAAAATGTACTTTTATGAAAAACTCACAGAGTAGTTATAATTATTGCTCTGAGATTGAGGAATTGAAACACTTTTATGTATTGAACCTTGAAACAAATCCACAAAACGCACGGTAGTTTAAATAATCTCCTAAGAATTTGAAGTACAAAACATCATGATCACTCGACGACGTACAGAAAACGGGACTACTTACACTATTGTATCTATAGTAACTACGTAATGTATTGATTTAACCAGCACGCCGTTCAAACATCTAACGTGTTATGCTGTATTTTCTTATTTGTATACTTACTTGCAAATAAATAATCGATTTTCTTTATCTTGATTTAGAAGGCCAGTCTTTTATTAAGTAAAAGATATGACTACGAAATCTGAAAATACACTCAAAATAAGATCTTCTTAAATTCAAAGTTCTAGGTTTTCTTCTAGAAATATTGATGCTGTACCCACTTCAAGGCACCATTTTAAATCTAAACCCTGCAGTTCAACAGCAAGGATTAAAAATATGGTCATATTAATAATTTATATAAAATGTTGTCTTGCATTTGTTTTGATATTTAAATTATATTGAGAGACTTTTCAGACAGTATTAGAAATTAAGTTAAAATCGTTATTATTTGTTTGCAAGCAAGTATAATTTTTACTGAATTATTAACCTATGATCTCATAAAATACTGAGCACTCATTCAAAAGCAGGGTTATTCTATGAAATTAAATACTGCTTCAATTATTAGTACTATTAGGATTAGATTTCAGTAGATTTTATTGCACTCTAGTATTATTTTTAGTTCGACACAATTTAATATAAATAAACTAAGGATGCTGTAATGTAAAAACGGCTGTAAGGAATATAATTTAGCCTGTAAAGACTGTATTTCAAATAGTTATAGGAATGTATCCATTACTCTAAGTTTATCATTACTATGGGGAATTTATTATTATAGACTTTATTTTCGTTGTTAAAACTGCTTTTCTTAACACAATTTTTAAGCTTTATAATCACTTAAGTAATAAGATTGTTTTCTTATGTCAACTTGATTTGCAACTTTTCAATTCTAAATGTGGTAATATTAATACTTTTCTCGAAAATTTGTTAAAAAGTTCTTGTTAAATGTAGTAAAATTACTGAAATCTGCTCCACAAAGCGATCTAGACTTCTAGCTTAGACATTCTAGTGTTTCTAGTGCGTAATTAATAATAATTGTATTTTGCCAATCTTCACTGTCAATAATAATGACAATCTGCCATTTTTTACGTACCCATAGATTTTAATAAGTGTATTAAATGTATGTGTAATTAATTTATTGGTTTTATTTAATTTCTGCAATCTGCAATACCCTTTTCTACTTATAATTGTAGGTATTTCAGAGTAATCGGAATAGTATTGTTTAGCCAAAAAGAGAGGCATTAATCCCATCGACAGTATTTTGACAGTTGAGTGAAAATTTCTAACCTTTATTTTGTTAATAATAGTGATGGTTACTTTTCAAGTCAAAGACAATGAAGCAAAACTAACAACTAACTTTTAGTTAAGGCCATATTGAACCTAGAGTAAAAGATAAGAGGAGGCTATAACAAATGGACAGCTAAGGTATCTGAAGGGTCAAATAAAGACAAACTATTAGTAATAATTTTCCTATATTTAAAAAATCTTGGTCCACAAGAACATGTTTCTAAGATACAATCCTTGCACACCAATAATTTGTCTTAACCTAACTTATGCTATAAACCTCATCAATATAGTAGAATTGTATTAATTAGGTCATAAAAGACGTTTTATAGTTAATGTTGAAAGATAACAAATTTGGGCAGAAAAATTACTTTTAATTAGACAATTATAATTAATAAATTTCTGTAACAATATTTTTTTCAGGACTAATAAGTTCTTGCTTGTCAGCAGAACTTGTCAGTTTCTGTTGCTATGATAGATGCTAATCAAAAAAGGACAGCACCTAAAATGATAGCATTTTCACCAATATTACATTTACTGTTACCTCAAAATTCTTAAACTTAAGTTTCTTTGTGAAAAATCTACTATTCTTACACAGTAACAGACATAAATGTTTTATTATAAGTCATCATTAACTACAAAACATGGCCTGTTTTATCACAACAAAACAATAATTATCATTGGATTTAATCAACCTTTAGAAAACAAAGTATACTCTTAGTCAGTAATTATGTAAATGCATGAGAAACTGTTTAGTGCCTCTTGTGTATGAACTATTTATTTTAGGTAATTTTATATCAAATGCTGCCAACATAGTACTAACTAAGAAAACATGCTTCTGATAAAACAGGCCATTAAAAACATATATCTCAATCTTAACCTAAAGAGGATGTCCGAGCAGCTTGATCTCACTTCTGACTTCATTGTACAAGTCTTTGTAATCATCATGTTCTTTCACCAGCACCATGATGCAACCTCTGAGAGTGCCCATAGCAGAACCGATGTCTTTACGGCTAGGGGTATAGCAGTATGGAACATCCTTCTCCTCACAGACGGCGGGCAGGTGGCACATGATTTCTATTGGGGAGATGTCGCCCGCGAAGAATACTAGCCTGGAAAAGTAAAATTTTTAAAGTTTAGTTGGAGTATGCAAGGGAATCAGAACAGTGTTTCAAGTCATTAGTGTTATGGTTGGAGTGTAACAAAGGGTGTGAATAGTAATTGTGCTACTTTCATACAAATTGGTGTTAAAATGTGGTCTTTTCTACAATGACCTTTAACATGAACAAAGGAACCACAGAAAGGTTTATTTGAATAAAATCACGTATGTATTTAATGAATTTGTAATGAAGAATGGATTTGATATAGTATTTACAAAACTAATGACGCCGCAAGTGGGCACAAGTACACATAACCTCAAAATTAAAAATATCAGCTTACCCTTTTTCACCTAATCTTAACTGCTTCTGAACGATTTTTAGACCGTTTCTAATGTAGTTTTTGTGGGAACTTGATTTCTTAATTAATTTGTATATCTTCTTACTAAGTTTTTTGGGCGCCATGGGTTTGGCAATCACGGAGCAATGATCAACTTTCTCATCGTAGCTTTGTGGTTCCGTTTTGATGGAAATATTGCTGGCATCAGCCTCTTCCTGTTGTTCAACGGGTTCTTTCTTAATTTTGCCCATTTTAAAGATTTTTCAACCAAAAATATTGGGTTTGTATTGATACACGTGCGTGCCGCACAACACCGAAACGCGAATTTGACAGACGTAGCGACGTTTAAAAACGATTTACGTGTGTTGATTGTTGAACGAAAACAGAGCTCACGTAACATAAAACTGAGTATCAAACCAAAAATTATACTTTGAAAGAAAAGTAATTATGTTATTTGAATAGCTAAAATAGGATCAATAGTTTGACTAAAACATCCTTTGTGTAAAGGCGTTTATAATTTTTGGACGATACATCTACGTTTCGTTCTACGCTTTTTTCATATCGACCTAGCAAAATGTTAACGTTATTTAGTGAAGAGGAAACGGATCGTAATGCACACTCGGGTTGCTATGGATACGGCTGCATGTCAACAAATTCCCTTCAATTTACGCAAGTCGCCACAAATTAATTAAATTACGATGGAATATTAACGTTATTGTTGATATCAAATCAATTCCTATTTAATCAAACTTCCACAAACATTTCGATGATGGTACTTATTCAGATTGACTTACAGAACGTGTGTAATAATGTTTATTCTTGGACTTATTTTGTGTTGTAATTTGTAGGGTCTATTGAATATTTTGAAAAAGTTGCGTTCTAATCCTGAGAAAGAGTTGCGGCTGCTGTTGCTGGGGCTTGACAACGCTGGGAAAACCACGCTTTTGAAGCAATTAGCATCTGAAGACGTCAATCATGTGACGCCAACTGCTGGTTTCAACATAAAGTCTGTTTTATCGAATGGTTTTAAGTTGAACGTGTGGGATATCGGCGGACAGAGGAAGATAAGGCCATACTGGAGAAATTATTTTGAGAATACTGATATTTTGGTAAGTCATCTGACAGTATCTGCACTTGAAAAGTTGTTGTTGACAGGATTTAATGGCCTTTTTTGTTCTCAATAGTTAATATAATAACTATAATTTTTCTACAATCATTTTAGCATGACTAAATAATGGTCCAATATTATACTTACCTAATAATCCAGAATATAATAAACTGTTCCAGATCTATGTAGTAGACTGTTCTGATCATCAAAGACTGGAAGAAACTAACCAGGAGTTAGCTGAACTGCTTGAAGATGAGAAGTTACGAGGAGTGGCTCTGTTGGTGTATGCTAATAAACAAGATTTGGCTACTGGTAAATTTAAATACTTTTTAATTTCATTTACATAGGTAGGTATTAAACAACACATTGAATACAATTTTATCAATTTTGTAGTCTACCAACACAATGACCATAGACAAATAGATGACTTTTAATAACAGAAAAAGATCTCTTCAGACTTCAAATTAAAACCTTTTTGGTTTTTACAAAATTAGACAAAATTATTCTGGAAACACAGTTCAACACAGTAAATCATAAATGTATAAATAGTAAAATAAAAGGTAAACTTTATTTTCCAGCATTGCCAGCTAGTGAAATAGCTCAACATCTAGGCCTGCACTTGATCAGAGATCGCACTTGGCAGATACAAGCTTGTGTAGCCACTGATGGCACTGGAGTCAAGGTGAGACCTTTCTCAATAAGTACTTCTTTTGAACCTGCACACCCTTTTTCTTGGTACCCTACTTTTAACCTCTAAATTCTAGATTAATGTTATTGAACGAAAAATTATAGAAACTTGACATTTTAGTAAAATTATTGCATGTTTATAAGAGCCAAATGAACCCTCAAGACATGAAAATATTGTTAAAAATTTAGACATATACCTACATAATACTACATATATAGATTCTAGATATCCTCCATCAGTCAGCCATGACAAAAGATTGTTCCTAATTGTATAAATATAAAAATTACGATTTATTTATGTCAGTTATAATGATTTCTTTTATAATGTTTCAGGAGGGTATGGAGTGGGTGTGCAAAAATATTCCAGCTAAGAAATAATTCTTATTATTATAATTTTAATTATTATGCTTTGTAATTATTAGATTCCATCACTATTTATGATTAAATTATCTTCTTAGATTAATTATATTTAATTATTATAATCACTATTAATCAAGAATAATGATATTATTATTTTGGTTAATTAATTATGTTACCTAATTGTAATTCTAGTCCAAATGATATCCGTCCAAATATTACAAATTGTATGGGATTTAATGAGCTGTTTTTTCATAGAGTACTTTACTTGGGACAAGACAACAAAATATAATTAAGCACTTCAACTTTTCGGAAAAGCATTTATGGTAAAAGAACGCCTTTTCATCACAATTTTGAAAAGTATAAGCAGAAGTGTATTTATCTATTTAGATACCAATATTAAGCTTCATTATTCTTCATTGATACATTAGCCATTGCTGGCCATTATTTTCGAACTGTATAAGTAACAAACCACTCGATCAGGAAGCGAACCTAGGTCCTAGTCATTTAATTCATTTGCAATAAGCATCTTTTTTACGACCGAGGCAAACAAATATCGATAAAACTTGTATCAATAAGAAATTTGTTGCTTTTTTAAGTAGGTCCCATTGTCTTGTCCCGACTACTTACTTTATGAGAACAAAGCTTCAAATATTTATCACAAATGGAAACTAAAATACGTAACTATATAATAGAAATTAGTTTTGTTAGATGTTTAGAAAATTTCATACAAATTATGATAATATTGTAAAGTGCTTATGACTTCGCAAGCTCCATTGATATCTACAGGCATGTAAACAGAATGCGTCCCGATAGACATAGTCGGATTAAATGTAGTTGAAATCATCTAAAGGTGACTATTAGGTATCTACCATATCAGTAATTCTGATAAACCCTTCAGCTAAGTTTTAAGTCTACTGTTAAGCATTTCTCGGCGTGAGTGCAATAGGTGAGATTCAGATTAACAATATGGTAAAAAGCCGGGGCATGGACGATGTAGCGTAGGCATGATAAAAATTAAGTAAACATATCAAACTGGCAACCATGCAAAAGACCTTTTCCAGAAGAGGCGAAAGCGCCGCGATTCTTGCGGGCGTATTTCGCACGATCGTTTTGTCCAAGGAACGTAAGCTTTGCGTGTATTTTAAACTCATGCGAAGCTTGTGGACACGATGTAGGGGCGCCTAGTATCTTGATAACGTGCGAATCGACTCGCCGCGAACTTGGCCCTTCTGGACTAGGTCTTAGTCAGTGAGTAACTGACGTTCTAATGTATGCCTTCGCCACCCGACCTGCTTACGGGAGCTCTCTACGGAATTGTTGAATTATAACCACCCGCAATCTCTAGATCGCAAGTCTTTTATAAAACTTGGCCTTAGTTCTATTCTGACTTCTCTTCGTCTTTGCTGTTTTATGTTTTCCAAAATATGCCAATAGATATTATGAATGGAGTAACTTGTTGAAACCTTTACGTCCACACTGCTAATAGTAATAAGATTTAGAGAATATTTGTGTGAGTATGAAAAATTACAGAAAGCAATCTTAATGCAATTATTTTTAATAAGATTATTGAAACGAGCAAATAGTTGTATTAAAAGCTCAAACTGTTGACATTTACCAGAAGCACTGGCAATTTCTATTAACCTGGCAGTTCAATGCAGAAAATATGTCATTAAATTTTTAAATGCTCAAAAGTATTTCTGTTGCTAATATTCACGTTAAAGTGACAAAGACACTATGACATTGTCTTTAGAGTTGCTAAAAGTTGAGTGACATTTCAATAGTAAACTGTTATGGCGCGTTACCGCTATGTCGTGACGACAGATAATGGTGTAGTTTTAAGTGTCGTGCCTTATATGTTTAAATGGAGGTGTTCACATATAGAACGACACGACTTACTGTCGTCTACGACATTTTTTGTAGTGACTACAGATTATCGTGACAGTGGGGACGGCTAGATACAATAGTCACTAAACGATAATTTTTTTGACGACAAACAATCGTTATAATGGGAACAGCTAGAGACGACAGTCGTTCAACGATAAATTTATCGTTACGACATAGTGGGAACGTGTCCTTAGTGAAAACACTATCATTTTTTGTGTGGTTGATTTACGGTGTGATTTTCTTCAAAATATTATTAAATTGTGCGTTTTAACTATCTCACTGTTTGTGCTATTTGTTGTTAGGTAACTTCCATAAATAAATAAACGATACGGTTTTCAGTCAAGTCTTTTATTTACTTACAACAATGTGAAATGTATTTACATAATACAAAGGAAATAATGTGTACTTGAAATTGCGAAAACCTAGAATATTTATTTTTAACCAAGCCTAAAATAATTATTATCAAATGAACTTAATTATAATTATTTTTGAAGGAATAATTTTAACTAAGTATGTACTTTTTCTTAATAGAGATTCTATATAATGTTTATTATTTATTATTCTATCTAAAACCTCGTTATTTGAGGAAATAAATGCAATATCATAATATTTACTAGCACCACAATGTCCAGCAATAATAATCTAATTTTACTTATTTTCAAATTTCAATAATAACTAAACAAATATATTATTAAATAAGTACATAATATAAATATTGTTGTAAAATATTCAATTTTAGTTTTAATTTTATTTACTTCGAATATTTCACAATAATCGTCAATTGAAATAAAATAATTTAAATCAATAAATAATAATTAAATGATTTCACTACAAAATAAGGATATTTTTTTCTAATAAAATATTAAAATTATAATGAAATAGTTTATCACGATATATTATTATGATATTTAAGTAACACGCGTAAATTATTTTTTACAATAATTAGTCAAGAAAATAAATGAGCAAAGAATGATGAATGAAGATATTAAAAATGAATGAAAGTGTCTGTGAATGATTAATATTGGCGAATAAATGAATGGATTTGATTGCTGTTTTGCTTATGTAAAATTAGAAAGGAGTTTAATATAACGATTACAAATGAGTAAACTTAAAACGATTACAGCTTTGAATGAAATGAATGACAGAAATCTATGGTTATAAATGAACAACGATTAATGAAAACGTCAAAAATGAATGATTTGTTAATGAGTAATGAAAGAACGAAGCATTTGATGAGTGATGATTAAGCAAATAAAGAACATAAATTAATGTTTTGCGTGAAAATAAAATCGTATAAATTCTTGATGACTTATGTTAAGATAAGTGTTGTTTTATAATTCACTGTGATACACCTCAGTGGTGACTTTGAGTTCGTGTTCGTGAAACGAAGAGCAATCTGCTGGATACGCGGCCTGAAAATAGATAAAAAATATTTTTATTAATAGAGTATTATAGGCCAGTCTCACGACGTATGGATAAGGTCGTATAACTAATGGATAAAGTAGCAAATGTATAAAACTACTGTCGAATATTCGCCTGATAAGCTAATCGATACTTATGCAGAAGTAATGAAAGTAGGATAATTTTAAACAAAAAGTCCCTTTTGCTTGGAAATCAAACCCTAGTAATTGTAATATGTCGACACGTTAACTATCGGTTGAAAAAACCACTGGTCACTGTCACCCATATAAACCTATTTAAGTATTTCATTCCTGATGAAAAAGTACTCACTATTGTTCTAAAATTTTCATTTTTCTTTTTATGCTTTTGATTTGCGTTTTCTTAAAGTTCTCTAATTTGAATAATTCTTAATACTAACGCCGCCTAAAAGTAAGTAACAATTTAATTAACATACCTCGCAGTTGACATCCTCCTGTATAGCCTTATACAGGTCAAAGAATCCACCTCCGTGCTGGAAGCTGAGAGCGGCTGACGCGACTAAACTGCTCAGCTTTGTCAGACCTGCCTTGAAGCCGGGGAGACCTGGAACAGACGCAACAAGCATTTTAGTCTTACGTATTTATACGTATCTTACGTATAAATTATTATAAGAGTACTTAAAAACTGAGCGGATATTCGGTGCCTTTATTTCTGATAAGGGAATGCTATTTATTATGTGTGTGAAATTGTATATAAAAATATGCCCAATGTAGGGAGGAAAAAAACAGGAAACAATTAGTTCCAAGATTAAAATAGTCACATTATTAAAGGCCTGCGCGGAAGAGGGACTATATTCGATGTACTTTCACGTCCTTCGTATAGGTCGTATCATAATACCCTGTCTATTAGAGCATCCCACGTATTTAAAGAACCGCAAAATTGCTTATTTTATTCGTCATTTCCTAATTTCTGCCTGTTGATATAAGCCCTTCGGCTCTTTGGAAATCGCATTACAGTTTCAAAACAAAAACCGCACTTACCCTTCTTATCCTGATCATGATGTCTATTAACCAAGCACATGAGATGTTCTTGACAGTGTGGCGCCTTGACTGAGTGCTGGTACGCTCTGTACACCCTCAGCACGGGTTCAATGACCTCCAGGTTCAGTGTGTCAGTCAGACGGTCAGCGATCGCGTGGTAGTCGCCGCGGGATGACATGGTTTTTGTCGTGGTTTCTGCCATTTTGAGGGTTTGCTGTGGAGTTAAGAGTTCAGGAATTAGAAGTATAAATTAAAGTTACCAGTTGATTAGGTTGTTACTGTAGTTAGTTTAGTCAAATTGTGGATATGTTTATGAATGTTATTCTATGATAGTACGACGCCAAACTATTTCTATCAAAAGTAATTTTAATAAAAAGATCTTAGATCGACGCGAGTAATGACTTAAAAAAATTAGTGTGGGGCTTAAAACTTTCGTTAACATTGGACTATTCCAATTTTACACATTTTGTACTCAGAGTTTTTCCTTTTTCTATTAATAGGATAATAGAAAACTTGCTTTTAACGTGCGAGGTTAGTTATTAGCAAGAATGTCAAAAGATATGTAGATTATTGTAGATGTCAGTCATCGGCATGTAAATGAACGTTTTTTAAAGGTCTTACCTTGATATACTCCACGGCAGGCACAACATATTCTCCGACATCAGTGTCCATATCCAGGTATTTCTTCAGCACGTAGTTGAGTAGCGTGGTGAGGGACTTCTCCGGGTTCTTCATATTAAAGTGAGTGCTTTTTGGCAAGCCTTGCGAGTCTAGGAAGCTGTTTGTTACGTATTGTGCTGTGATTAGGTACCTGTGGAAGAAAGAGGTTTACGTAAGGTCTTTTGTTGAGGATATAAATACTTGTATACATTCAGGACTTCACGACTCTTATACCAGTCGATGAAGGCAGTAAAGTATGAAATACACGCTAATGTAAAATATTTTTTAAGAATATAAAAGCTCTTTAAATCAGTCTGCACTTTTAAGAACATGCAAATAACGGACACAATACTCGTAACAACTATTTCTGGATAACATAAGTCAAACATTTTCTTCATGTAGGAAAAGATTCCAATACTTATCACTACCACGATCGCCAAAAACTACTTTTATTATCAATACGTACTGTTCGATTACTTAGCTGTTATCTATAACAGCTTAAACCTGAAATTGATAAAGAATAGCTTTCTCTCTATCTATCACAAATATTAAAATTTGAACATTAATGTGGGTAGTATGGATCTCCGCTTTATGTAAGGAGCACCATAACCCATTCTACCAAAGTAATCAAAATCTAATCCAAAAACCATAACAACAGGCCGTCTCCCATGAGTATGTATTCTCCCATAATCCGTCCCATAATTAATTACGATATACATATTAGTAGTTCAAACTAAATTTAATAAGCCCCTTAACTCGCTTGTTCAGTGGCGCACGCAATTAGGAAATTTCAGTGAAAATCATTATACAAACTACTAATGGATCATAGTGTGACTGGCAGCTTTATAAATTGATGTCACTAGTTTAGACGTGTTGTGGGATAAAAGTACCTATATCTAATTTTATAATATCGTTTTTAGTATTGCAGCCGGTGTCATGAGATGGTTTTTTACATTTAAAATGACTGCCTCCATGGCGCAGTAGTTAAGGTTTCTACGCTGTTATCATTGAGACAGGAGAGTCGTGGGTTCGGTATAATTGCGTCGGGAGGTCGTAAGTTCGATTCCCACACGGAACAATTACTTGCGTCCGTTGTTTGTATGTTTGTAAAAGTCCCCGCGACATAAGCAATTCTTAGTATCTTCGCTGATTGAAAAGTGACCATGACGGTAATCATTTCAAAATCAGCTGTGTTTTTAATAAAAACAAACTATAAATTTTATTAACTGTTTAACCGATAGATAGAAAAATTTCAAACCAACTGGTTTAAAATTTCTCTCTTAATTTGTTATTTTTTGTCTTTTTCCTGACGAAATAATTGTTGTAAACTAAGAAGAGATTCTCTAAGCAATAATATTCAAAGCAATTACCTGTTATAAACCTCAGGTTTAGCCACATGCACCACCATATCAGTCAAGTACTTGGCAGCCGCTTTGATCCAGTGCCTCCTGAACGAATGGTTTTCAAAATTCTTGAACATCGTCTCAAAGCTCAGTTTACCGTCAGGACCGGTGAATGCCTTCATCACTCTCTTAAACCCTGACTTCTCCCAAATAGTCTTTCCTAATTCAGAATTAATGAAGATGTCCCAATACAAATGTGCTTTTTCCAAGAACGGCGGAAGGAAAGATGAATGGTCTTTGTGATCGTCAGCACGTTTCTGGGCTTCTGTATCCGAAAATGAACTTAAAGCATTCATAACTAAGGGTAAAATTCCCGCGGCACCTCCAGGGTTTTTGTTACCTAGTAGACCTGAAGCTAAACTCATCATACTTTCGAGGTTGAGTTCTCCTTCTGTGCTGTCTCGCTTCTTTCTCTGTGGTTTTGGTTTTTCTGTGGTTGTCATTTGTTGAGCGAACATTGAGACCATGGAACCTATTAATGCTGGGTCTATTTTGCCGTCTTGGCCGCCGAGTAGACTGCCGAGACCTGGAGAAAAGTAGACTTTGGGTAAATAAGAGCATTTTAAATATAAGCCTGTATCTTAGCCGCAAGAGTTAAAGGTGGCTTCCTAGATAAATAACTCTGTGCGATGGATGTTAAGGAAATATTTATTTAATATGCTATGGTTCTGCTGACCATCAAACAAATAGTACATAGACAAAGATTCATTTAAGTGACGTTTTAACTAAAGGAACATAGGTATGAGTTTACTTTTGCCTGGTGAAATTAATCACGTTATTATATTGCTTACTAAAATTTCTTGTAAAAAAATAGCGTATAAAAAATAGTCTATTATAAATGCTGTTGTTTAATTAATTGGACAAGTAATCTTATTTAATTTTCTTTGCCGTTTTATTTCAGGCTGCGATGTCCTTGTGCTTAATTATAACAGGTGTTCATTATATAACTACGCAGAATTAATTACCAAGAATAAATATATTTTGTGAATATTTAAATTGGATGACATGTTGATCGTTTTCAGAATTTAATTACTTATATAATTATGCTTTTCTTGCTCCATTTCTTGCTCATATTGATAGCATAAAACGAAAGTCTACCTGTCTGACTACTATACTTTTAGAACGTGTCTATCCCACTAGTCCCGTTGAGTTGTCCCGTGACGGGACAATTGGCACTATTTTGTCCCAGTTGTCCCGTGGCGGGACAAGTGACACTGTTTTGGTGCCAGTTGTCCCGTTGCAGAAAAATCACGGGACTAATGGGACAGATGAAAGGGTCAAAACAACTGGTTCCATTGAGTTGTTGTGTGACAACAGGTACTTGGTACTTTGGTAAGATAGCAGATGATGAATTGTACGCTGCTCTAAGTAAACTTTAAATTCACAAGAAGTTTTTTTTACCATTTGGGCTTTTCACTTTATAATTAAATTGACAAGAGTGTCTATATCTATGAACTTCCATGCCATAAATGTAAAATGCTTATCCGAAATTCCCTACTTGAAAAAACATAATGTAATGAAAACTAAAAATATATTGTTAACAGGCCTCTGGAGCAGCTCAAACACTCGAGTCAATTCAACATGTACCTAATGTAATTTCAACTTATCTACTAGAAATTAAGAAAAAATGTGCTACAACACACCGTATAACGTCTGCTATCTTACTAAAGTACCAAGTACCTGTTGTCACACAACAACTCAATGGAACCAGTTGTTTGACCCCTCTGACTGTCCCATTAGTCCCGTGATTTTTCTGCAACGGGACAACTGACACAAAAACAGTGTCGCTTGTCCCGCCACGGGACAACTGGGACAAAATAGTGCCAGTTGTCCCGTCACGGGACAACTCAACGGGACTAGTGGGATAGACCCTTTAGAACTATAGCTGTTTCTATTTTGATGAAACTTAGCATGTAGATAAACCAACATCTACGTCCAATTATAAGCTTGTTTTTCAACAATAAACGTAAGCAGAGCCGCACAAATTACCTTTATATTCATACTTTTTAGCTATTAGCAAATTATTTTAAAATTAAAATCATACCTGACAGCATATCACCAGCATTTCCGCCGCCATTTTGTCCCAACAGAGCGCCAAGGTTCTTTGCATTGTCACCTTGCATCAGGCTCCCAACGATATTCCCAATGGCTCCCAAACCTGCGTTACCTCCATCACCACCCATGTTCTGCAGGAGGGTAGAAGCAAGGTCGAGGAATGGATTGTCATCATCAGTTCTTGCTATGAGAGGTAGCGTGAAGATTTGACACGCTATGAGTACGAGAGCGAGTCGCGCCATGTTTCTGAAATAAATAAAGTAAGTGTTATTGTTTTGTATTTTTATTGTTGTTGATAATACTGTGAAGAGTTAATGGGTTTGCTTGGAGATTATGCATTTTTATGTGTTCCAGTCTGAAATGGAATTAGGCTCATTGTTATACATAACTTTGAATTATCCAAGGGTACGTATTAATGTGTTTATTATTAAAATCGAGATTAACTTTTAGCTAGTCACGTTTGAATTAAATTTTTATCTTAGAGATAGATTATGTGTGAGGGAATGCCTAAGGCTACTTAAAAAACATAGGTTTACAAGTTGGGAAAACATTACAAACTGTGTCGCAAACTAAACCGTGGAAAGCCGTATTTCACATTTTTTTGGTTTTTTTAAAGAATTACTTTTATATTTGTGATATACTTTTCATAACTTGACAGTTGTATCAGGAATGTCGACAGCATTCAGAAAATTTATATCAATTAATATGTAATTAGCTGAAACAAGAGCTCTAGTACTTATCTATAGAAAATGTCTGTCTCAATTTAGGGCTTACAGATTGTGGACAAGTAAATCTTTTGATAAATTAACCAACGATTCTGTAATTTATCAACAACAAACTAGGGCTGTAACTGAGCTTTGATGCCCTACAGTATATACACCTACGGAATTTCCTCAAGAATATCATAGACATAGACACATATTTATTGCATCATAAAACTGTGCACATGGGTTGTTGCAATATAATACTAGTCCCAATAGTTAACGTTTCAGGGTCTGGAAAACTTAACTATCTAGATCTATGAATACGCTTGAAAATCAAGCGTACGTCTCCTAAAATGTCAAAGAAAACATGTGCCTCCGATAAAATTCCGATTGAAGTTTGATTTAGTTACGCTTCTGTATCTACAAAAAATTAACGCACAGTACTGGAACTTTCATTTACCCATTAGTTTTAAATTTAGTCTAGTTCAATTGGCGAAGTAGTTAAGGTCTTCAAGGCACTATAATTGTGGTCAGGAGGTCTTGGGTTTAATTCTCACACGGAAAAATTATTTGTGCGATCCACAAATAGTCCTTTCGGGTCTGGTTGTACTTTGTGTCCGTTGTTTATATGTTTGTAAATTTCACCGCGACTCGAGCAAATCTTAGTGCGAGAGTTGTCTTTAAAAAAAGGTTTTTTAAGGGCTAATGCATGGTTTTAATTTATTAAATGTCTATAATTCCCATCCGATACAACCCTACAGCAAACTTTCTGAGAGTTATTTTTAGATGTTTGAAAGATTATAATATACGTTTAATGAGGAAAATTTTGAGAACAGAATCAATTTCACGTGTTCAACATAGAAGAAATTAGTAAGATATTATTTTCTCCGAAGTATTAACTTTGTAATAAAGACTGACGTAATATGATATACATGAATTTTCGGTACAAGATATTTTATTTTTTGTTAATTGTTACTAAGCTGTTTTTCTTTGTGTGTTTATGATGTTACAATATTTTGAATTTGAATTTCTTTAATAAATTATTATTCTGTTCTTATATGAAAACAGTATTAACAACTTTGCTTTTGATCTTTGACGATTTGCGATGTTTTCTGGCAATTTAGAGCAGATTTTCTACCGTCAGAAAATGTAATATGTGGAATATCTTTGACTTACTTTTCTTATCTATGAAATCCTTAATATTTTTCTTTGAATTCAAATATTTAACAATGAAAATAGTTAGTCAAACCAAGTAGTTTATTTAACCCAATGGTTGACTGGCAGAGAATGCTTAATTCTTAATTTGATGCACTAAGTCCGCCTTTACCACTACTGTACATGAAGATTAAATAAATAAATAAAATAAAAAAACCCCAGATATACTACTTAGGTTAGATTTTAACTTGATTCCTGCGAAGTCTAATAGAAGGATTATATTTATTACTAGCTGACCCGCGCAACTTCGCTTGCGTCACATAAGAGAAAATGGGTCAAAATGTTCCCCGTTTTTGTAACATTTTTCACTGCTGCTCTGCTCCCATTGGTCGTAGCGTGATGATATATAGCCTATAGCCTTCCTCGATACATGGGCTATCTAACACTGAAATAATTTTTAAAATCTGTCTTGTAGTTCCTGAGATTAGCGCGTTCAAACAAACAAACATACGAAGAAACAAACAAACTCTTCAGCTTTATAATATTAGTATAGATAGGTATTTCTATGTGCTTGTATGTCAAACGTTAGAAGTATCATGTCCAAACAATTTTTCAATCAAACTCCCTTAAAGATACTCAAAAGTATTCGCGAAATATCTATAGTAAGTACAGACAGCTTCACTTGATACATTTGAGGGGAAATTTTACGGTTATTGGTCCACGACGTTTACGACGGTCTGTCGTAATATTGGAGTTATGATCGTCGTTTCAGCAACTAGCAAACGCGACTGATGGAGTGGTTATCAACATTCCTATATTGTTATAGAACAGTGTATGAAATAAAATTGAGTCGTTGCGAAGTTGTGAGTTAGTCGATGCCAATAGAACCCTTTCGCGCTACTGCTCTTAGAAAAAAATCTTGCAGCATGTTTTGGATATGTTATCTATCTATTATCCTAGTAGCAATTTAATATTGCCAAAGCCTAATTTCTTTTAATTCTTGGAAGAGACTTATACCCAGTTAAGGTACAGTAATGGTCGGAATCGTTTAAAATAAGAAAGATTTTTTTATGTAATTTTTCAGTTATTGAATGTGCCTTTTTTACATTTTTGTACGAAGGAAGGAAGATCATGGTTAAATATTCAGTGGTTGAAGTGAGGATAATATCAGATAAAAGAAAACTGCAATGACGGATCTTTAGGCATAATAGTTCTAGCATCTTATACAGTCATTTTGTCGCATCATTTACGATGCATGGTATTTTATCGTAAATTGTAGCGTAAAACCATACATGTCGCAATGTCGCACATAGCTCATCACTCGCTTTACGTTGCTGCACGATATTGGCATCAAACGGTATGTTGTTTTTTTGGAATTCGCAAGAAACTAATTTGCTTACAATACATTCTCGTCTCGGAGGAGCTCGTGGCTTAGTTAACAACAGCCGCGCGGATCGATCTCTGAGGTTAAGCTACGTTTGCCGAGGTTGTTCTGTGGATGGGTGCCCATCTTATACATATCGAGTTCCTCCGTGTTTCGGAAGGCACGTTAAATTGTGGGTCCCGGCTGTCAATTTCGAAGATCTTTGACAGTCGTTAACAGTAGTCAGAAGCTTGAAAGTCTGACAACCAGTCTTACCGAAGAATATCGTGTTATAACCCAGGTAACTGGGTTGTGGAGGTCAGATAGGCAGTCGCTCCATGTAAAACACTGGTATTCAGCTGCATCCGGTGAGACTGGAAGCCGACTCCAACATAGTTTGGAAAAAAAAGGCTAAGCCATGATGATTCTCAAATGGTATGCCTGCCGGGAACTACTGAGATTATTATCAGCTTATAATGTATGAGATTTTATTCAGTAATTGTTAAATTGTACTAAGAATCTAGGTGCTAAAATTCAATGTTCAAGTTATGTATCAATCCAAATTGGATGAGATAACGACTTTATTTCTGAAGTGTTAATTAAAATTGCGTTTCAGGGATGAACTTAAGTATGGCGGTCTAGAACTTCTAAAAGATTTATTGTTAAGTCTCACAATATACTTTTTGCCTACAGTCTATACTTCCATACACTGGAAAATTTCAAAGATTACATACTAATTTCTAGTCAAAATGGTCCTGAACTTGTTTCAACAGTACAGTAGCGCGATTCATTATAGTCGGTACTGTCGACTATCAAAAGTTTGACATTTAAAATGTACAACCAAAATAGTTCCTACGACGCTCGTTAGTGGCGGTGATCATATTTTCATACATTTCTCGATAGCTACCCAGTTGTCGGCAGTCGATAGTGGTGCAGAATCTACCGCAATGGTTAAAATATGTAACACCAGTAATAATTAGAATTAACACTAGTATTGAGATATTATTATATTGTAAGCGAAAACTTGTAACTGGTCTTTAAAATGTTATGAATTACCTTTTTTACTTATTGTAGTAGGTAAAATAATAATAATATAAATAAAATAAGCTGTTATTTGCTCCTCATTAGCGTGCCGACACACTCATTTACTCACAATGTTTGTTATCGGAAAGCCTATCACAGTAAATAATGGACATAATTTACCTCCATCAATGTCTCTATGTACATACATCGCGTGAACGATGATAGATATTCAATGTAATAACGCGTGATATATTGTCATTTATATTATAAAGTGCAATTATTATTGCACATTGAGATTTCCAGATATTTCTGCAATGAATACAACTGTTTTATAGATATTATTATTATCTCAGGCATCTATGTATATTACCTATATGAAATTCTAGCTTTCGTCCGTTGATTTGTCTGCGTCAAAAGATTTCGTAAAAGGTATACTATGTTGTTAGTGACATGGATAGGTTATAAATTATTTAAAATTTCATCATCTCATTTCATCGCAATCCGCTCAGTAATTAAATTGAGGGACAAATATCAAAACTTTCGCGTTTATAATATAAGTATAGATAAATTATATTTGTGTGTTGAAGCGTGCCAATAATATTGGCAAAATAAGCACTAGTCCCTATATGTCATTAGTTGAAAACCTACCCCTTTCTTTATTGCGAAAAAACGTTTAGGTATATTGGTACAACTAATTCGTGATTATAAATAATGATATGATATGCGCCTGTTTTTTAAAAACAGTCAAGGTAATACGAAAATTTAACCCGACCCGATTTTTTCGTCTTCAAATTTTCTGTCTTAAAGCCACAAAATCAATAAAGAAAACCAAAAAAATGTACAAGGCACTAAAAAACCACTGAATAAACATAAACGTTGGCATGTATCCGCTTCGACAGACCGTCTCATCGGCATCTAAAAGTGAAATCCGATATCAGATTCTTTCAGTGTTGTCAAGAGGAAAGTAAATTCATTTTGCCGTGGAAAGTGGTCTTTGCTAATGGAAATAGAACAATTCAACGCTTTGCTTGAGTGCTGTGAAGAAAAGAAGCGGCTAGGTGATAAAATTGCCTCATACGTGCCTTTTTAGTGATAAGAAAGCACTAATTAAGCAGTTTTTAAATTAAATGGAGTACTAACTACAAAGTTATCAAGAAATGTTCATCTGTATTAAGTTAAGGAAGCTGAAGAAGTTTTGTATTTTATTTGGCGACCTCCGTGGCGCTGTGGTTAAGGTGGTCCCCACAACGCTTCCATTGGGTCGGGTCGGTCGTGGGTTCGATTCCCACACGGGACAAAAAATTGAATATTTTTGAAGAATCATTTTATTTATATTCACGACTCACTTATACTTAAAGGCGAATGAAACACTCCCCGTTTTGGAATATTGGACGGATTGGGAGCGAGTCTATAGCCCTATATCGGGCGCGTTACCAAACTCTGGTTTTCAACTAGAAATAATTTCTAATTATAAAAAACCAAAGGACAACAAGTAGGGAAACCGGACCTCATAAATTCATTTTAATAGTCACATTCTCGTTAAAGGCTATGGTCTATCTAATCTTACCATACGACATACAGGAGCGCAGTAATAACCATAAACGAGAGAAAACTATGGCCGACTTAAAAATAAAAATGAAATCTTTGTTCTGAAACATTTTCTTTTACGATTAGGAGTCAAACTTAAATCAAGCCCATACACCTCTGATATAGCGTATAGGCTAAGCAATTAAATAACCATTTAATCCAACAAAATACCCATTTTACTACGTAAATTAGTGTCCATAACCCGAAACGCACATAGTCAAACTGTAGCCAATTTTCTTCTATAATTAGTGTCGCTATACGAGATACCGTTAAAACCTCATTTTATAGTACAAAAGGAGCATTAAATACTTTCTTCAAATCATAGCAATCTTCAGTCTTGATTGTCTTGGAGACTTTATAAGATATTTTCAACCTAAATCTAAGTTATATAAGGTTTAATTTTCTACGTAGATATCAGTTCTGAATGTGGACTATATACTTAGACGCTTAGTGTAATAGGAAAGCCTAGGAATTGTTAGAATGGCTTTCGCTTGCATTTTAGTGGCCATTTTCTTGAAACTTTGTTGTATTTAACTTTAATCTGAAATTGTATTACATTACAGACCATTTCCGAGTTGTTGAAGTAGTTGCAAGTAGTAGTTAAAAGAAGTTTAGTGAAGATTTTGTTCGAACCGTTTTACTAAAGTTATTTTACTATGTCAACCATTGAAAAGCTTTGGTTTTCTTTTATATAAGCATGTATTAGAACATTAGCTTAAGCTTGCGGCTCTGTCTGCATAGTTTTTTGTGTTTAAATACTTATAATCCTGTAACTTTCTTTCTCGAGAATGGCTTATTACCTACCCAACAAAATCTTTTTTGAATCGGTTCAACTCTCTGGCTGACTCCGGTGTTCAAAATACTTTTTACTTTAAAACATTCACATATATTTTCTGGTTCTACGTATTTTTATAATGATATACGGAACATTGTTTAACGCACAGAGCGTATGTACGAATTGTCAAATAGCAAGGAATTCAAAGAGAACCGGTTATCACAATAAAATGGTACAAAACTAGATAAGGGTAGGTATGCTTCAATTGTTATTTAAAAGGCCCCTTAGGTTTAGATATGCGAAAAACATTCCTTTTGTTCAAAGATAATTTTGACAAAAACGTGGGTCCTGTTCTTTAGCTACCTTATCGGTACTTAAATAAGTCTTTTGTACAATTTATAGCGAAAATAAAATTCCTAGAACACTTTTTGTACTGCTTATTAGGCTTACTGAATGATTCATGGGTTTGGCAAGTATTTGCTTACTCTTACTAATATTATAAATACGAAAGTTTGGACGTACAGATGTTTGTAATTCAATCCTACTACTACTGAATCGATTTAGATGAAATTTAGTACACAGAAAGATTATAACCTAAATCAACACCTGAACTAATTATTTATCTCAGGAAATATTTTCACACTAACTAAATATTAATTGGCATTACAACCTAAATTCATTAATAATTAAGTTTCTACATTTTTGTTAGCAAAATATACCTAAACACCGTAATATATTTAAATGGGGGAAATTCCCTTGGAATGCCCACCTTTCCTGGAGGAAGAAAGACTGGGTTATGTGGTGTGACCACCAAAAAACCGCCTCGAAAACCAACCATTTGGTGCGTGGTTGAAAAGGAAACCTAGGACCTAAAAACCACACCATACAACACCGTAATACCTACTACTAGCTACATAGATAGCAAAATCCTTGCATCTATAATAACCCGCAGAATACGCGCATATACTATATTATCATTCAATAGTAACTAACAGTATTTGTATTAATAAGCTACTATTACAAATAGTTGACAAAAAAGTCTCCTCGCAAATAACTTCAAGTCAAAGTGTGACGTGTATTGACACCGTTATGCCATCCGTATGCTGACACATATTTGGAATAGTTTATTTGAATTCGTTCTGTGTGACTCACTTAAGTATTTGATAGTTGATAAGGAAAAAAAGGCCGGGTGCTGACGATTGCTTCTACGTTTCGGTAGTGTATATGCCCGTTACTCACAGGTCTCGGGTTCTAAACTGGGGTCGGCAAAAAGTTGTTCTAGAGTTTTCCGGTCCAAAAATCTTGGATACGGTGTTAAGTTCACAAATCTCCGTGTTTCAGAGAGTAAGTCAAGTCGTCGGTTCTGTACCTCTGGGCGGGTGCCTATCAGGCTATCAGAGCAATGAATAGGGAGTGTACCTGTGTATTGTGGTTACACTTGGACACTTTAAGCAAACTTTTGTGTATCATTGATTTTAATAAGTATAACATCAGATTGTCGGCAAAGACAATTACTATTGATAAGATTTTATCTCTATCATTGCGTGTTAAGTTGCAGTTTAAAATTTTCTTTAGGAGAAACATTTCAGAATTCTAAAACATATATTTTCATTCTAATCACTTGTTTACTCATTTAAAACATTAGGTACTTAGTCTTAAATCAGCTTTGTCATGCATAATGCTTAAGAGAGTTATTCAACGCGAAGTTCTTGGCAGGAATTAATCCGTTATAAACTATTCAAAGGGTGTTACTATGGAATGTTTATGACTAACATTGTGCTAAACGTTTCCTCACGTTTTTCATATGAAGCGCCATTTGCTTAGAATGTGAAATGATATCTATTCCGTCGTTTGTATACTCGTAAAGATTTACGGGGTGAATAAACTTGACGATTTGTTTTTATATTATTGAGATATTTTTATTAAACAACGATTTTACTAACTTCGGTAAACTTGAAGTAAGTTTAACATTTTCGACAGATTCTAATCCTGGCTATTACGGGATTTTCTTATGTGTAAAGATGTCCGACAATGGAAAATTTGCTGGACAGAATTTTAGGGGAAAAAAATTTGGAAAGTTAGTTTTAAACGGTATAGTTATGTAAATAGCCCGGGAACTAAATCCAAGGAACTCTCAGGCATAAAAGATTTTTCTTAAAATATTTTTAATTTTAGTTTTTTCTCCAAAACGATAAAGGCAAAACTTAGATTTATAGTTGGTGTAATTTAATATTACTAATTAGTCAGTAGCTAATAGAAGCAAAAAGATATACTATGCGTATATTACGTGTGTATTAAAAAATCATAAATATGCTATGACGTGTGAGAAAGCAAATCGAACAATACCATAAAACCGCTATCCGCTCGACTCTGCTCGAGTGAGTCGCCACCCTAAGTAGCGGTACTCGTGACGTCACAAGTCGTTGACCCACCTGTGCCGACCTATACTTGTATTATAATCACCATCGCCACTGGACCAGCAATTTTGAAGCCTTTTCTGAACAACTCATTAAGGTAACGCACTTCATTTTTGTTGGAATTGAGTTGATTAAAACGCTATAAAATTTTTGGTTATTCCAGTATTGAGACTTTATTAACGTATATGGGACTTTATTAATGTGAAATTGGCTCAAAGTACGGGTAAAACCAAATATACTGTATTTCCTTATATACGTAATATCACGACTGTTATACCCTAAGGTGTAGGCAGAGATGTTTGATGTAACCAAGTTTCGCAATTAACAATGTAATAGTCAAATGTAATAGGGTCCCATGAGGCCAGCTTACAGCCTTATGCCGAGTATGTTACCAAACTCTAAACTACTATTAAGAATGGTCTAATATAAATTTTCAAAAGTCCATTTTGTCGGACTCAGGAATCGAATCTGAGACCTCGTGGTCAACAGTCGTATGTCCAAACAGATGCAATCATTCTTTCATCTTATGTTTATAATTATCATCTCAGCTTTCCACAGATTTCATTATTTCAAATTCTTTTATAATTTTGCAGTAGACATTGTCATTCAAAGTAATCTGCTTTCTCTAAATAATTTCGCCATTGTTTTAAAACGTATTGTTCTTACAATGAAAAGATAAACAAAATAATTATATCTACATATTTTTAGCAAGACTTTCTGAGTCTATTTTGAGATCTTAACCTCCTTTGAGCGAAAGCTTATAAATATGAAAATGTTTGTTTGTCCTTGTTTCGTGTCAAAATAGCTGAACTAATTTAGAAAATAAATAGGCAGGAGTATTTTTCTCGATTGCCTCTGTGGTGCGGTCTATAGTGTATGAAACTTTCAAATCATGAGGTCTCGAGTTCGATTCTTAGATCGTGTTAAGTACTATGGGTATTGTTTTTAATTTATATTACAATATTTCTTAATAGTAGCCAAGAGTAGAGATAACGTGTCCAGTTAATAGCAAGAATTTGGCCCGCTATGACATGGGAATAACATTGTTTATAGCGGAAAAGTGCACGTATTTCATACACCTCTACCTTCGGGTATAATTTGCGTGATATTACGAATATTATTATTTATATCCCATGAAAAAGCATAGTATTTATTTGTAACATAATATATACCAATTGTCTAGGTACTAAGTTCTTATGTTTCAAAACTTCGCATCATCAAATCCTTAGGCAGTTCTCCTTTATTTTTACTGTCTGTATAATCGTAAGCTTTCAGGTTTTTTTTTATTAGAACATTTTGTTCTGTTATATTGTTATTTTAGAAATAGCGGGTTTAAGGACCTATGTATAGGTATATCCTTGTTTTGTGGAGTTTATTAAGAAGACTTGTTATTTCTTGTGGTTGAAATTATCGTGTTAAGTGTAGTTTATGTCGTGAAGTCGATTTTGAAATATTCTTATGATTGATATGAATGTACTTAAGACTTATTCTTAAATAAAAACAAAGTCGCGATTTTTGTTATTTTATCATAGTCTGTATTTCATTAAATCATTGTGGCATAATATTATACATAATGACGTCAATTTAGACCTGACTAAACGAATAATGTTTTATTCTTAACTGTAGCAACGTTCATGAAAAGTTTTCAGCAGAAACTTCTGACATTATTTTAAATGGTTTATTAAAAAATGTATAAATTAACTAACATAGATTGACATAGAAATATATAAAAACAATAAATCTAACAAACAGATAAACATAATGTTTAAATGATTCAGCAATTTTAACAAATTCTTTTCATACGTGATCATTTTGCCGATGCAGCATACAAGTTACATACTCTTTAAGTAGGTAAATAGGTCATTGTCTTATTATATGCAATGTTATACATATTTTTGTAAGCATAATATATACGGAAATTAATAATTTAGTAATTACGACTCTATTTTTTACTTTAACGTAAATATTCAGATATTATTGTTCAGTGAAAGATTACAGATAGATTGCTATCTTTTTTAGTACGACAAAATGATCTATCATCGACTGTTTTCGATAGAAATGACTATCCATGTCGAATTGTAGATTTGGAAGTAACGATGCAATGATAGATAATGCTTGTCTTTAGTAACAGTGGATAGATAGGGAAATGGAATCGGGTGAAAACCTGTTATTTTTAAAACTGCATTATATTGCTAAAATATTATTCGCATGCAAAAGACCCTGCTTCTTTTGCAAAACCAGAATAATCACAGTTATGTGCATATTAAAATGTAATAATCACTTGCTTTTACGATTAAGGAAAATGTTGATAAAGAAACCGGCATCGGACATAATTATGTATCCATAATATTCTTCATACATGTCGAGAAGCAAGAGATACAGATGCAGCGTATTACGGGCATGGAAGGCTGTAGTATTATCTCACAATAAGAGGTATATACGCTTTATCTTAGTATAAACGCCAGACAAGAATCTTAAAGTTTTTGCACACAGGTCATTTATTTTAATAAATACGAGTTCTAATACAATAGTTATTTTTAATCCAAGCGTAAAAATGTTGTTATACATTAGTTATATCGTTTTACCACGAAATATTTTAGTTAATGATCATTTCAGGAAGAAACCTATTGCCATTTCATAAAGAACATAATAAAAAAACAAAGTGATTAATAATAATTAATCACAAAAAACAGAAATTTGAAAGTCTACGGGAGGCTTTTGCCCAGCATTGGGACACGCAATGAGACTACTTTTAATAGTATAATTTATAATACCGAGCTTGGTATTCCTTTTACGATAGTTATATACAGTTATTTAACGGAAGTGTTGTCTGTGTGTCATTGCGAAGAGAAAGCGAAAAGTAACCAACATTATTTCTAATGAAATAATTCAATCTTTTCATAATAAGGAGGCTACATTTATTAAACACGTAAAAATAAGGTATATTTCATTTATAATTCTGAAACTAATTTATTTATTGCGTAAACTATCGGAAACTTTATAAAGTAGTTAAATAAAATGTATTTTCAACTTACCTTCAATGTTTAACAATATTCCAATAAATATAACCACCTCGCACTATCACGATATACGTATTAATTAATTGTTATCTATAAAAATATATATTATATCAGTAATCACGATCCTACACTAAGATACCGCTTGACAGTCCATTTCTCGATTCACCGGCTACCGTAAAAACACGTATACATTATTTAAATAATAGTGTTACCCTACGCAAAAATAAATTAAATTTATAACACGATAACACTGAATAAAATGTCAAAAAAAGGAACGTAAATTCAAATCGAGCGTTCGGCGCTCGCGCATCGACTCAACAGAATTTTTTGGTCTAAACAGAGACCATATTGTCGTTCTTTTCTCTTGTGTAGCGCTATCTCTTTCTTCCAGCGAGTGCATTCGTCCTTGACTCTGAGTTCTTGTACCATAAGAAAGATGTACCGTTTCTACAACCTTTCTCTTTCCACCTTATGTATGAAAGCGTGTGTGCAAGTGAGATGCGGTTATAATTACCAGCTAGGTGTGAAATCTGGCTGTCAATGACCGCTAAGGATCAAAATAAGAGAACATTTTAGGACTGTTATGTTTTTACTGTTATTTGGGGTCCTTTGACCTTTTTTCTTAATTTTTTCCGGTCATATGACGATTCTATGAAGACTTGATTCTTTACTATAAATATGTAAATTTGGTTTACTATCTTAAGCTGTTAGCTTCTTGCGCATTCCAGTCGCATAATTAAAGCAAGGTAAGTAACTTTGTCGCGACTTGTAAGTATTTGAATGGGGGATCATTCAAACGTGCATGTAAAAGACTTAAAAATAGAAAAAAGAGTATAATTACTTCTAGGGCATGCACTCGTGTTATGGTGGTTAATTTCCGTACTCGTATTGTTTTAACTTTCATGTCTTTAGTGAAGAAGTTATGATAAGTTAGCGGTGGCACGAATAACCAAGACGAGGATGACCAAATACTGAAAATTTATAGTAATTTTCAAATATTATCGTCATATGCAGTTGCTGCATTGCAGTTTTATAGATTACTTTAAATCATGTATAGCGTTGGAGTGAACTATTTAACATAGAATATGATTTCAATATTCCTTGGTCTCAGTAGTCGTCAAAACTTGAGTGTAGTATTATACCGTACATAAACCACGAAGTATATTACTAAAAAAGTACAAAGTTGAATGGACTTTGACGAACTAATTGTAGCCGTTCTGCTAGTGAGTTTGTGACAATTTTCTTGACTAACGCAGTGTGGAAAATTTTCATCTTACTTCCAGATTTAATAAAGATTTGACGTTCACCAGTCGATGAACGATTAGTAGCAGTTTCAAGCGATATTTTAAGGTATGCCTTATATGTAAGGTTTGCGGCTGGCGAAGGCATACAAAATTCATAATTTAGTACATCAGTAAGGTTTTTACAGCTGGCGGTGACCTATTTGCTGCATTATTTTAGAAATACACTTTAAATACTCTATTTTACACAGGAATAATTATAATATTCTAGGTAAATCGTGCATGCTAAGGCTCGCTACTAAGTTGTCGGACTATAATAATATTTGAGCTGAACGTTTTTGTGTTTCCGAGATAATGTTAAAAGTCGATTTCAGACCAGAGTTGGCCAGTCCAAATGAGTTCAGGTGGCTCGAAAAACTTTGACAACAAGTTGACAAGCTAAAGAAATGTAAATGTCGTAATGTTCCTATTTGTTTTTGAAAGCATTATCTATGAATCAGAAGATAATTTTGTGATTAATAATACACGTGTTCAATATTTGTTATTTATCTAATCTTTGAATATGAGAATATAGTGATTTGTAATATGAAACGACTGTAAAGAGTTACTTCGAATTTGTAAAAAAAAACGAAGAATTTTTGTTCTTTTTGCACATATCTATACATATTTTAGTTGGAGTTAAAGTTGAAAACTATTCCAGTAAACTTTTACAGAATATTTTCTAAAATATGTAAGTTCTAGGGACTAGAAATATTCACTCTTTTCGTTCTTTTGTTGTAGCCAAAGTTTTATTTAGTTTTAATATTATTATAACTTAGAATAGGTTCGTTGAAGTTTTTGCTTTTGTTTTGGTATTCTGTTAAATTGAAATACGAAGTAATTTGTAGTTTTACTTCAACGATATGAAACCACAACTCATTCCAAGTCCGAAATGTATTAGTTTGGTTCTTTTTTGTTTGAAATTAGTAATATTTTTGTCCATTTTTCATCTGCAAAGCTCAGGTTTGAACAAACGAAAGTATCTCTCCATAGTTAATAAATAATTACTGTGTTATTTCATGGGAATTGTAAGTTATAGTCTACCTGAATTTCAACCGGGAGTCGCGTAACAATCAAATCCTCTAGAATTTTTAATCAACAAATTGCCCGAGATTTTCTTCCTTTCCAAGCTAGTCACAGATTCAGTAACTGTAACTACTATCGTCAATGCCAAATTGACATAAGATTTAATCTTGTTACCTATTATCATATGCAGGTAGGTATCTTAGGTAGTTATTTATCCTAAAAGGATTTTCAGTTTTGATTACCACACAAAATCTTGAGTTTCCGATGACTACAATCCTAGCTTCTAAGGTTAAATTAAGCTAAAATATTAATGTTATACTCATTATTCTTTTCTACATAAAATAAAAGCATTTGTCCACCTATTTCCCGAACAGCATACGTTTATTGACGTAACTAGTATTGTCCGAAGTCCGAGGTAGGATATGGCTGTCAATAGCAGCTCGTGTCACTGTCGTCCACGCGACGGTGGGTCTGAACTATGGAGCTATGGACGCTTCGAGAATAGGAGATTCTTTGTTTGTTTGTTTGTATGTCTTTTGTTTTGGATTGCAGATTTGGGGATAGGATGTGTAGGTTTACTTTGTTCGCTAGCTGACCCATCAATTTAGTAAGTCTAATAAATATTACCGAATCTTAAAATATCTCCATACCAATCTTTATGGCAGTAGGTTTTGTGGGTATTAAGCGTATTTGCGGATATACGTAGTCTTATTACAATTCATGGAAAAAAAACAGGGAAATAACTAGCTTTAGTTATGTCCTAGTGATATTTAGTAGTCTACTAGTAGCTAGGCTTGCGGATGCTGTGCGGATCTGACAGAAATCTGACTAATTATTTTATTACAAAGTGGTTTTTAGGGAATCATTGGTGGAAAACGAACAATTTTCTATTTTAATTCTTCAGAGAGAAACCAAAGAGAGTGTGTAATAAAACGTGGAACAGACTATTATTTTATTTCTTTTATGCATCTTAGAAAATTTAAAAACCTGTTGCATTTTTTCGTGTTCTTATCTAAAATTACAAAAATATAACTATTTTATATCTATTCATTCATTTTGATGTGTACAATTATATCTACTGGTTTTCTTCCAGGTAACATCTGGTTAACTTCTGGGAATTCCGTTATACTATCCGAAGGTACTTCATATTTCCTAGGTTTTGGCTGTTTCTTTTTACGGATTTTTCTTGGTTTCTTCGTAGGTGCAGGTTCGGTTTCCGTCTGTGTATCGTATTCAAACTTTTCTATGTGTGGATGTATTTTCTTTTTTTTGTTTTTCTTTTTACGTTTTTTTATCTTTTTCTTTATTGGCCGAGGTCGGTCTGGATCTTGAACGCGTATGTTTTCTTCACCCTGGAAAAATAACAATGATTAAATTAGGACTAAGGAGGTTTAGGATAGTTAATTAGGTAACATGTATTAATTTATGCCTCGACCTCTCAGGTAAGGCCAGACAAAAGTGTCGGTTAAAGACCCGACTGGGTTAAACCCCTAAAGTGCTTTCCGCGGGTAAACATATTCTGGTATATCCAAATACCGAATATAATCGCTTAGACAATCACATTATATTATATGTGTGACACTCTCATTAAGTGTGATACAGAAAATCCTTATTATTGACGGATCCCACAACACATGTTATTTTTACAATCGCACATATACCCATGTTCACTTTATGTTTTGTTTCGAATGATTATAACTGTAAAAACTTGCTTGTAGGCAGAAGTTTATGCACCATCATCAGGAATGAGGTACCAGAACACCCACGAATCACCAAGTGAAGCAAGCCACGTAACAGTTCCATATAAGAAGCAGCCATCTTTTTTCTCGTCTTTAAGCAGATTCTATAGTCCAAGTTTCTTTCCAGCCCAACACAAAGCACCCAATATCACTCCGCTCTTCCCGAAAAACTTTCCCTTTTTTTCTTTTCCAAAGCATATTCCAAATTTTAGTAGGCACGGGCAAAAAATCAAGTGTTAGTCAGATCCCAATCCCGAATTATTTCTTTCCAAACTTACATCAAATTTCTCTTTAGACATATTACTGCCGTTGCCAAAATTGTCCTTGTCGTCATTGAGGTGTCCTTTCTTTCGAGTCTTTTCCTTCAAGTAAAAGACTTTGCCGACCATTGACGGGTCGGTCTCTTCAGGCATGTTAACTGGGGTCTCTGTAGGCCGCACTGTGTATAACAGATTTTCGGGATCTCTTATTTCAACTCGGTCCTTCGGTTCCGGTCCTGTTTTTAGACCCATTGCCTTCAACCAGTCCTATAAAATGTTTTTAAAGGTATTCTATATATTTCATTATTTTTGAGCTATTGGGGTCTTTTCTCAGTATAGAAGAATTTAGACCCTTGTCCACAACGCAGTCCAAATGCGAGTTGGGGACTGTACAAAAACTGTTTTAACTTTCAGACATGCTGATTTTTGCACGATGTTTCATTTATCGTTATACTTGTTCTATAGTGATTGTAGGTAGTTGAATTCATTTTCATATGAATTTGTTTGATAAATTAGCTTATATTAGTTTAAACACCATACTTTTATTTCCACCTTAAATATTCCCCTGTTGTAAAACTTACACTTTTATTTGCTTGCAACATTCTTTCTCTTCAAAAGTTGCAAATAATGGTAAGATACGACGGACGCAGGTGTTCTCAAGTCTCTGCCTACCCCCGTGGGAACTAGGTGTGATTTTATGGAAGTATTCTTCAAGAGCTATTATTAAGTACCTACTTAGTTTTATTTGTAGAATATATTTTAATAGTTGCTAGTTATAATGACTACAGAATGATTATATACACAAAACTATAGAATAATATATAAAACTATGGGTTTGTAGCTTAGTCCAACGGAGGGATTATTAACTTTAACAACCCTTTAATGTGAACTTTAAGTTTTTTCATCCATGGGCACACTCTGGTCTCCTATAATATCAAAATTACACAAAATAAGAAATATCTTGTAATATATAAAACTACCTTTTGTAAAAAATACCTGTACATTAATTTTGTTTTCCATATTTTGAAGCCAGTTTGCTATTTCTTCTGATGGCCTTCCGGCTTCCACCTGTGAAATAAAATGTCATCTTAGCCGTTATCCGTTTACGGTGGCCAGTTTCATTAAAACTAGCCAACGTGCAGGACTCTGTCTCTTGTGTCCGAGCATGTGCACAATACACAAGTACACTCTCTATTCCTTCACTCTCATAGCCTGGTGGGACGGATAACCGACACGACCGAGCAGTTATCTTTTATATAATTTAAAATAATATAAAAAAATACCTGATAGTATTCAATAAGAAGTAATATAGTAAATATAATTTGAATATAAATGATACACCGGTTCATATTGCTATTGTGTGTGCGTACGGCGATCAAAACTAAGACTGAACTATGTTTTCTTTTTACCAATTAATGGCCTCCTGTTTACATTTCTAGTTCATGTACAGTGGAGAACGAAAGTGTTGTGGGATAATCAAATATTTCATCTACAGTAGCTCGATTCTGTACAGTCGGTACTGTCGAGTATCGTAAGTTTGACATTTAGAATGTACTGTCAAAATATTTCCTACAACGCCCGTCAGATGCGTTGTTCAGATTTTCATAGAATTTTTTTCCATGACAAGCAGGTTGTGGTCGATAGTAGTAGGGAATAGAGTTACTGTTCATTTGCGCTCGCCGATCTTTGCATAATCTGTGGGTTAAACAATAGACTGATTCTCTACTACTATCGAGTATCGACAACTGGCTAGCCATAAGCTGCTGCCTCTAAGTGGCAACGGTTTTACAGGCCCGGGTGAAGACAGGTTCAGGTTCATTTCCTTTCATTAAAAGCGAATTTGAGTAAATTGCATCTACCTGTCTCCATTCCCGGTTTAATCCAATGTTAGTTTAGGGGATCCCAGTCAGCACTTTTGTCTTAATATGACCTTACCGGACCCATGGCAGTCACGAAGACTTTCTGTAAAAAAACACATTGCCGCAGAAAATTTTATTTTGATCAGCCATTTTATAAAGCCTAACATTTTGTCATTAATTTGAGTGCTTACCTGAACAAATGTCATGAAATACTTCAATTATGAAAGACTTTTCAACTCGTATGTATCATTGTAATCGTTCGACGTGTTGCATACAAAATCTCAATGGCTGTTCGCATTTGAAGGACCGAATTTGATAGCAAGTGCGAATGAAATATAATTTTGATACCTTCTTTAAGTTTTCTTTTAGGGACAGTGTGGTAGTACGAATCTCCTCTCCATTAGATCTTTCGTAGTTAATTAATCCCTAAACATTGGTTTAATTGATCTAATATTTATAAATTATTATCACTTTCTATGTGATGACGTCCTTAAAGCAAATATTTGGCTACGGTGGTGGCCTATTTAATTTCACTCTATAGGACTTGGTTAATAGTTTTGAAATGTGTGCACAATATACAAAAACACTCTCTCTATTTCTTTACTCTCGCAGCCTGGTGGGACGGCTAACCAGTGGGAAGTCAGGTCCAGGGCCATTTTTATGTACAACTAGCTGACCCGCGCAACTTTGCTTGCGTCACCTAAGAGAATGGGTCAAAATTTTCCCCGTTTTTGTAACATTTTTCGTTGCTACTCCGCTCCTAATGACCGTAGCGTGATGTTATATAGCCTTTAGCCTTCCTCGATAAATGGGCTATCTAACGCTGAAAGAATTTTTCAAATCGGACCAGTAGCTCCTGAGATTAGCGCGTTCAAACAAACAAACAAACAAACTCTTCAGCTTTATTATATTATATAGTATAGATTTATTATATTATATAGTATAGATTCGAGGCACGGAGGATTATAACTGTAACTTCCTAACTCTGGTTTATCGTGATTATATATCGACAGAATTTTTTTTTTCGATCGTGCCACAGAGGCAGTCAGCGGGACCCTTGTTTTTGGATTTGGTATCCATTATATTATTATTTACACAGTTGTTTTATATTTCCTTCAATACTGACGTGGCCTGAATGGTTAATGGTAGTGTAAATAACTGTCATGTTATAGAATTACATAATTAGCGTATTTATTCAGTTGTACAATCGATATCACCGATATGATCAGTGTAAAGATACACGTACTAATATAAAATATATATTTTCTAGGGCAATTTTTATAGATATATTATTATTTTATAAGCTACGTACTTAAGGTAGATAGTCTCTATATCGTTTTAGATAGGGATTGAGATAGGTAAGTCAAGTCAAGCACAGATCGTTTCAAAGGTTTTAGCTCTTGTGGCCATTAGGCTAAATTACCATTTAAGTAACAGATTTTAGAGGCAAAAATCTGGTCAATAAAATAATGAAAAGACAATCACAAATAATTTTATTAGAAAAAATACATGAAAAATACCACACTTCTCAATACATATATTTAGTAAAAGGTTGTTCTGTAGTTTTCTTATTCTTGTTTAATTTATTTTTCTTGACATTTGTAGCCTTTTTCTTTAGTTTTTCCTTCATCAGTTTGGTGTGTTCGTTTCTTTTCATTTCTTTGTTTAGGTTTCTTATTAACCTGCGTATTGGACTGTTGCTGTTGTACCCAGTGCTATGGTATTGGTGTTTTAGTTCCTTTATAAGGTGATCTAGAACGCTTTCCGTGACTGTTTGAACGTGTCTTGCGTGCTGTAAAACAAAATAAATGTATAAGTTTAGGTTTATTGTGAAGTTCTGGGTTCAAGTCCCAGATTATTACGTACATTTTCGGATAGTTTTTTTAATTCCTGGTTTTAGAAGATTATTTTTGGTAGCAAAATTTAGTTCTTAGTAGTATATTTATTTTTATTATTCGTAGTAGTAGTTACTTAGTTCGTTTTGCTATAAATATTCTTATTTGCATATAAATTTTGTCTTTTCGGTTGGGGGTACGAAGAAACCTAAAATTAGGTTATTCTTTTTTTTGTAGCTGCTAAGATAGTCTGTGTTTAATATTTCTTATTATATTTCTTATTTAATTTAATAAAATACTTTACCCTTTCATTCGTTTTAAAGATTTCTTCGTTGTTGAACAGATTCATGAACGCTTTTGGGTCTTTCTGCTCCAAATCCTGCAATAATCAAAACAATATGAAATTAATATTACAATCTATCTCATTTTACTTGTATACATAAAGAAAATGAAATAAAATGGTATATAAAAGCGTACACTATTTGCTATATGTGCCACATTTTGGATTATTGTCTCGTATAAAATTTGATCCCATACTACTAAAATAATAGCTATAAATATATTTATTATACTGCGGGACAATAACAAGTATAAAAGCACTAAATAATTTTTATTGTTACTATTACAAACTAACTATATCGCATGGTTCCGATTGTGTCCATCAGCTCTTTCAGCTACCAACAACTACTACTACCTACTAAAATACATTTTGAAGAAAAAAATATCAGTTTAACTTGAGTTTTACTTTATTTGAGTAAGTTTCCACTTTCCATTAAAATCGGTTTAGCGATTTAGATGTATGTAACAAACAGATATACAGACTTTAGCATTTTGAACATTAGTATGGATAAGACAATCCGCAATGACGCAGAACTATCACACTAAATTGGCTATAAATTCAAGTTTATAAAAATGTTTTCATGTAGTATTAAATATGATTTACGGTACATTTTATGAAGCTTTCAGAATATAAGAAATACACTGTAAGAAATAGTCATTTCGAATTTATTACCACCAGCTCCTGGGTACGATTTCCGAATCTATTTTTTAACGATCCATTTTTCAGAGCAGCTAAAAGTCTTTGATAATTTGAAATAAACTAAGTAATTAGATAGCCCTTCAGTCAACATTAGCAAAACTTTGACCAAAAATAGCCGTTACTAAACCCTGGTTTCGCTACGTCTAAATAAACAATTTGTTAACTCAGAAGGCGAAATTTTAATTTCCAGTTATCATAAAAAAAACTAGCAGTTCGATTATCCAACACTTATCCATAAGCAGCAATAAGCTCATACTATTTACCCAAAACATACAATAAAATAATACACGATACCTCTTTTATATGCAGCATTTTCGAAAAAACGGCCACAGCTAAACTCAAAACGACGATCAATTTGAAAATTGAAATCATTTTTGATTGAAAACGTCCACCGCTTGTTTGTCAGTTTAAACGAACAATATCAAAGAACTCTTATTGGTTGAATAATTGTTGATAGAACACAATTGTATGGGTTCTTTGATAACGATTTGCTTTTTTATTTTTGTTGCTCTTTTTCTATCGAGCCTGTAGCGGCTCGCTACATACAGCGACATCTACTAGGACCAGCGCGCAACCAACCACCACGCGCAGTGTGACTGACGTCACAAGTCCTAGATCGCGCTATCGAAGTTTGCACTTCAACTGACTATATATACAAGTTCCCGACTACAACAGTCGGGCAGCCTAGGCCCACCAGGCATGATCACCTCGCCTGGTCGGAGGATTCTCCCTTTGGTTGGAGGAACACGATCACCTCGTTCCTCCACAAGCCGTTTGTTGTGGTGCTTTAGGTGATGGCCTGTCGATCATGAGGTCCTGGGTTTGAATTCCAGTGCTATTGGGTTTATTAGATTTTTTTTGGGAGTCTTTAACTCAGCTCGTGGGTATAATAAAAATTGAAATAAGCAATACAGTATAAGTCAATACATTTTTAATAATATTTATAGCAAAAGTAGGTTGTTGTTTTTGTCTGTTACGTTTTCACTAAGAAACCAATAACCCGATTTTAATGAAATTTTTCTTGGGAAAAGTTGAGAGTCGGTAGGAAAATTAGGCAAATTAAAAAATATATCCTCTTAATCTTGTTTTTATGTAAAATATATGAACAGAACTTAAGTACCTACATTTTGTACAACGCAGGTTTCAATTTCAGTTTTGTTACTTTTCGTATTTTTGGGTGAAGTGGGCTTTTCTTTTTGGGTAAACGTATTCTTTTCTTCAATTATATTGGATTTTTTACTTTATTTCGTTGATAAGGATCAACATGATTTTTGTTTCAAGCACAATGAAGCATCTGTTTAGGATGGTGGTCGATCAGCTCGGACTTAATGTATAAGATTATATCTCGGTCTACCGAGCTACTATCCCGGTCTATTGGGAATCTATTTTTTTCCTTTTAGGCATCTTGACATTGATCTATAAGTCATATTTTAATAGTGTGAAAGGAATTTTGCTGTTAAGACTTTCTTATGAACATAAACAAAACAAACACCATACCGTAAAATAATTATTTATTTATTGTACTTTTTTCTTATTAATTATAATTACATGTCTTTATTAATAGACGTCATTATTTAAATATAATTGAGTGTGTTTCATCACATAAGTCATATTCTTACATCGTTGCTATAGTTTTTCAAACAAAATATTTTTTTTCTGTGAGTGCATTGATCAATATTCAATAAGAGATCTAAAGTGCATGCATTAAAATTCAAATGGTGCTTTTCTTAGGAATAATACATAGCAAAAGCCCCATAGGTACTCCCCAAAACATACTATTATTTTTTTTCTATTAATTGTACTACTTAGGTACTTACTAATAAACAACAACCGACATGTTAAAACTACAATTTAAATCAAAATCCATGTATAAATCTAGCTCGATCAGGCACATAGAAGGAGTCTCCTTGCGCCTTAGCTCTCGACTTCACATCGGTCACGCCGCCTCGGTTCGGTCTCATACGCAGCGCGGGAGATTCGCCCCCTCTCTGAAAAACATGCACATATATTAGCATTTGTGAGTCAAAATCATTGGCAAATAGATTTGTGTGGATTTGAAGGTTTGACAGAAAGAGGTTGGTGTTTTGAATTCGTTTTGTGCTGGATTACATTTGACATCACCAATGCATACTGTCCATATACTCGTACCTACTGTTTCATTGGGGGAAAATCCTACTAAAATAATATCAATGCGAAAGTTTGTAAGGATGTATGTGTGTACATATGTCTGTTCCTTATGCACGTAAACCCTGCTGAAGTGATTTGGATGAAATTCTGCTAACAAATAGTTTTTACCTCGGGAAATCTTTTGACGCGATATAACTTGAAATAACTAGGATTGTCATTTTGAATCTGCCGAGGAAATTGGCTTTTTGATTTGAGAGTTTACCTCAGAGAAGAAGAATATAAATAAAATGTTATGTATGCTTAATATAAATGCTCCTATAAATTGTTTTTAATATCTTTGTTATTACCACATTTCTGGCAAATAAATGATTATGACAATTATGAGGAATATATGCATCGAAATCGATTCTGCACTTTAGCCGTAAAAGCGGAATAGAAACATAGAAGTATGTTCCGTGCCTGATATTTCCACGTATTTTTTTAAAGATTACTTTGAGAAACATTTTCTCTCTGATGCTATAAAAATCGCCGAATTTCCTAAGGTCTCTAAAATTCCTCAATCCGATAATAAAACCTTAGAAGCAGTAGTATGTCTGGTGCAATTAGTTCAAACATGTTCAAACTATCCACTGCTGAAAGTTTGTTACCGGCCACTCTGGTTACAGCACAAGTTTCAGCCATTTTCATCTAATTTGCACTTGTATGCAAAATTTGAGCGGCAAACTCGGCAAATGGGTTAATATGAAGCTCCATTTTACTGCTCACGTAAATAAGTTTGTTACATATTTACAACATGCACTCGTTAACATGATAAATTTAAAAGTCTGTCTGTATTTTCAACTTTTTGGCTAAATTAGCGATCCGATTTTGATATTACTCGGCAGGTAAAGACCCGAAGTCAAATACAGGTATACTTTCTTTATATCTGCCTCTGACAAATAGATAAGAAAATTTTGTATACAAGTGCAGCCGCATAGGTCAGCCGTCAGAAGCAGATCAGAACTTATACAAACGCCTTGTTATCATTGTATTAGACATTGATAAAATAAAATATTTGATAGTTTTTATTGTTATAAGTGGGTCAAAACACAAGATGTTTTTAAATTAGGCAAGTGTTATTTAAACTTCGACGAGTACCATACCAAAACAGAGTATTGAAGCCTAATTTCTATTATGAAAACATGAATACCAAAATTGTATGACTTTAGTCGACACCAAGACTTTAATTTTCTAATTAGTGTACTAAAATTTCAAACTTACGTCGTCCTTAGTCCTGTGACGGAAAGACCTAGCATTGTGCAGTCTCCTTTCAATATTCTCTAACTTTTCTTGATAGAACCTTCTTCTATTCTCACTTAAAGGGTCTTCGTGGTCAAACTCCTTGCCTGGATAACTCTTCCTTTTGAGATCACCCATATTATGTTTCATATTGTCTTCTGTATTTCTATAAAAGCCTCTTTCAGAATTCCCACGGGTCATTCTCTGTCTATCTCGATATTTATCAAAACCCCTCATTTTCCTATCTTCACCTGAATTAGGTCTGTATCTAAAATTATCGTACTTGATTAAATTGTTTTGATTTCTAGATGAGAGCATATCAGAATATTTCCGACCTGAATCACCGTGTTTCCGCGTCTCGCTGTATTTACGCAAACGTTCATTATATTTCTGTTCAATATCACTGTACATTGCACGATCGTTACCAAACATGTCATTCAGAGACTTATTCTCTGTAAAATCTAAATTCTTATCATCAATATTTTTCTTGTATCTTTTATCAAATTTATCAATATACTTTCTGTCTAAGATATGTTTGTTTTTCATATAATCTCTCTTTGTGTCCAAACCTAATTTGTTATAGTTCTTTTCATCTTCGGAAAAACGATCCGATTCATGCCCAGATCGAAAGTCTAGACTATGATCGGAGTCAGATTTATGATCAAGATAGGCTTTGTCTGATTCACCTAGGTCTGTTCCTAAGCCGTCCAGATCACTTGGTATCTCGCCAGGTGGGGATAAAGGAGGAAGGAATGGTGGGAGCGTGTGTTGTGCTACCGGCGGCGATGGTGGAGCTACAGTAGGGAGCGGCAAAGGTAATGGCGTCTGCTGAACTTGACCTCTAGGCTTAGCTACAGAATTCAAAGAAGCCACAGGTTTACCAACAACACTACCATATATTTTTCTAATCTTTGCATCAAAAATCTCTTTCTCAGTACCGTCTAGTTCTATATGTTTAACTTCTCTCTCTAAAGTATCAAGTAGGTTCATTAATTTGTTGTCATTCTCTTCGTAGTTCTCATCAATATGTTTAGGAGTGTCTTCTACAGTGACATTTGCTTTTTGTTTTATGTATGGATTGAAATTCATAACGCTTTCTTCTACCTTGTTTAGTATAGTTTCCGTAGGCGGTTCTGTTTCAAACGTAGCCTCTGTAGCTGCTGAAGTGTGTTTAAAAACCACATCATGATAATTAGTTTCGTGCTTTTTGAAATCAAATTTATTATTTCGCCGTTTGATATAATCATTGACTACTTTTTGTATGTTTTTGAAGTCTTTCCTTGGTTTCACGTCGGCTTTCCTAGGTTTGTACGGATCGAATAATCTTTTGTCGCTTGGTAGACTGAATCTTGCTCCTCGATTGAATATGCTTGATTTCTGGAAATAATTGTGAGTGTTAGATAAATAAAGTTTTAGGATAAATTTAAAAAAAATCAACTAATAAATGATAGCCCTACAACTTTGTAGAGCTTGCATGCACAATGTATCTAAATTATAATGTATTTCTAAAATATAGCAGCTAAATCAAACAGGCCACCATCTGCTGCATAAGTCAGTGGGGCTTTAGTGTTCGAAGTCCTGAATTGAAGTTCAGAAAATGTTGGAAAGATCACAAGAATTATTTCAGAGTTCGTGAGTTATGTTCATTAGCCCATAAGTAGCAAAAATACTAAATATTTTGGTTCTACCTTGCTTGTTGAAAAGTGTTTATGTGGAACGTAAGCGGGTCTCGGTGGTGGAGCCTCGTATTTCGGTTTTGGTTTCGGCTTCGGTTCGGGGTACGTGTAATGTTGCTCTTTTGGTATTTTCCTCCTATTGGTGTATGAAGACTTCCTTTAATAATATGAAAGAATATTTGAAATCATTACTGTACCACTGCTTGGCAAGGCCTCCTCCCGAACCAGAGAGGGGTTAGGCCCTATACCTTTATTATATTACTCAATGAATAAAATCGCAATGTAATTTAAAAATATAAAGGTACGATACCTTTTCGGTTCTCGATGTTTCGGCCAATCTACATCGGACTGGGTTGCGGGAGGACTGAATAAAAAAATGACTCTACTTTAAATTCTTTCTGAACATTTAAACTAATGCTTCTCCTTGTGTCTCTCTGAATACCATAACTATTAGTTGTTTGTGGAAATAACGTTAGAGACAGGATGGAACAGGTATTAGAACAGTTAGAAGTATAAGGAAGATATTTTATACTAGCTGACCCGCGCAACTTCGCTTGCGTCACATAAGAGAGTATAGGTCATAAATTTCCCCGTTTTTGTAAAAAAAATACTGGTACTCTGCTTCTATTGGTCGTAGCGTAATGATATATAGCCTGTAGCCTTCTTCGATAGATGAGCTATCTAACACTGAAAGAATTTTTCAAATCGGATCAGTAGTTCCTGAGATTAGCGCGTTCAAACAAACAAAATCTTCAGCTTTATAATACTAGTATAGGTTTATTCAATTATTTAATATATTTTTGTAGATAGAGAAAATATAAAGATAAGTTATTGGTAAAGATGGGTAAGTAAACAACGACTACTCACTGGGCTGGTTCTGGATCAGGAGGCAACATAACAGTCTTGTGTGGTTTAGCGGCAGCAGAATGCAGGTGTGTGTTGTGATGCTAAAATATTTATACATTTTAGTAAGTATTAGTAACAATGTTAGTTATTAATCATTCTACTGCTGGCGTATGTCAGTTACATTTTTTTTGTTAGGTATTTCAAACTGAATCGATACAAGTTAAGAGAGAGAGATAATGGTTAGATAATGTAGGTGTTACCTACTTATAAACGCGTACTACTACAGAACTCATACTTCTACCTTTTTTTTAAGGAAATAATGCCAAATTCAGGCAAAACGGCTTGGCCACAATAAGCAGGATAAATATATTTTAAATGAAAAAGGTAAAAATAAACATACCTCTCTCTCAGCTTCCTCAAAGAAATCTAATATTTCCATCGATTTGGTCCTCGGCAACATACTTGATTTGTTGTCCGCTCTAAAATGTTAAGAAAAAGATAATCAAAATTTTTATGACATTATAAAGTGGTGTGATCAATTCGGTTCGTACACAGAGCACTTGTATGGTCCAATAGTTGTTCCAGGAGTCTGTTGTTTGTATATCTGATCGATTACGGATTCCGAGTTAAATACTGATTAAGAAGCTTTGATACTAATCTAGATTTATACGATTTTATCTTACTACTAGCTGACCCGCGCAACTTCGCTTGCGTCACATAAAAGAGAATGGGTCCAAATTTTCCCCGTTTTTGTTACATTTTTTACTGTAATTCTGCTCCTACTGGTCGTAGCGTGATGATATATAGCCTATAACCTTCCTCGATAAATGGGCAATCTAACACTGAATGAATTTTTCAAATCGGATCAGTAGTTTCTGAGATTAGCGCGTTCAAACAAACAAACAAACTCTTCAGCTTTATAATATTAGTATAGATTAGTATAGATTGGGCAATCTTCTCCTCCCGGCATCAGCACTAGATACTGAGAAAACAACACTTGCCAGCAACAAAAATTAATCACGTACGAAAACAGAAACGATTGAATAAACAAACCCCAATGTATTGAAGAACTTACCTGTCAGAATCATAAATATTCTGCAAGTCTTCAACATCACCAGCTCTGTCAATAATTTTCTCGGGCGGTGCGTCTTCTACAGTGAATATAGGCAGCAGGACCACTGTGGACTCGCAGTTATTCTCCGGGTTTGAACAGAGTTGAGTATCTACTTGTATACTCATGTCGACTCCACCTGAAAATATGTCCCGGAATATAGTTATGCAATACCATTGCATTTTTACTTATTTTTTATATTAAAAAAAAATCAATAGACAACTAAACTGAAATTGGTGCACACGTAAAACGTTCATATTCACATTGGCAAATTTAGATTTATTTTGAGTCGCCTTAATTCAAAATTTTTTTACGAGAAAATTGACCTTTACGAACTCAGCCAGTTGGGTTCAGTACCGCGAATCTCTGCCATTATCGATAACTGACAACCGGCTAGCTGTCGGAAAATGTTGTATTGTATAACAATCGGTTCAGTGCCTCCAGCGGGCGTCGTAGAAAGATATATTGCAGTACATTTTAAATGTTAAACTCTCGATACTCGAAAGTAGCTGGCTCTACAGAATCGTGCTACAGGTTGGTCAGAGAGTGAGAGTTTTTTAAAATAAATTGGTCTTGGTTGTTGTTAAATAAGATAATATGAATGCCTCGTGCAGGGCCTTCAGGTATTGATTATGTGTGAAAGAGAATCAACTAAGACGCTTTTAATAACAACGTTTACCTGAGAATCACCTATGGGATGTTTAAAAAACTTACTTGGTGATGTAGGCTCTTCCACGATGTAACTGCAAAGGCAGTCAGAATCTTCTTCAGTACCCACGGGACACCCACACGGAGTACTGTACACGTCAGACGGCCGAGAGGTGTTGTAGGTCACCTCACCAGTTTTAGGACGAGATGAGAAGTTGCATATCATTTGGACCGACTGTGAGATAATCACAAATAAGATAAGGTTAAGAAAGACCGGGGAATAACATTTGGATATTTTGTTCATTTATCGTTAATTGATTAGAGACACACAGTCTTAGTCTTATCCCACCTTACTAAATATATAAATAAAATTCTGTAAGCTTCTACCTCAGATGCATATCTTTGACCCATTTTCCAAAGGGCGGTACCAATTTTTGACTTACCCTTATTGTGTACACATGATTCAGAAATACATCCGATTTCGATAGAATTCACCCCCCAATCAAATGATCATTCATTACAACCATCGATCTCTTTTCGAAATAATCTTTACTAAAATGTCACTAAAAGTGCTATTTGTTAAAAAAAATGTCTAGTTAATTTATTTACTTACATTATAATTAAGTGCACGTCGACTATCATAGTACGCGAACTCAGTGTACGCAGACATGCCGCAGCCCATGTGCGTTGTGGAGCCATGGATCATTTCCAAGTACAATCTCCCACCAAGCTCCGGCTTTCTATAAAAAGTAAGTAAGTATAGACAAACCGAACAGTTTTGGTGCATCACCAGCCGATCACGGGGCCGCAGGTCCAACTCCTGGGTTGTTCTATAATTTTATAGTGATATTCTCAACAACAGACCGTTTGATAACGCTGTTATAAAAAACTCCTTTTTCTAAAATATGCCTGTATTCTATTACATGAAAACTAATTTTATTATCAAACATATCTAATTTCATTTTTGGGTATGTATAACAGGTTGTAGGCAGTACGTTGCATGTCGTGGTAACAAGATTACTAAATAAAGCATTTTTCTTTATTATTTTGTTGTGTGTTATGTAAAGCTTCAATTAAACGTATTTTACGTTGTTACTGAAAAATCGCGTGTAAGTTTTAAATTAACATGTTTATCAGTACACAAGGTAGTTTAAACGTTTGAATAACATGCTTTATACTGTGAGGTAGCATTTAATCTAATAACATCTTTTAGCCAGTAAGTTATACCAGGTCACGCGATAGACGAAACAACTTATTACGAATGTTACTGGTAAATATTGAATTAGGGCAAAATAGAAGTGCCTGTAAAATTCAGGATTTATATGAATATGCTGTGGAATAATTAAAACTATGATAACAACAATGATTACTTTTTTTCCCAATTGAATTTTGTTTGAACTGTATCCGTTTTTATGTGTAATCAAGACTCGTGTATTACAGGGTATTTTTCAGTGACTAGTTTAAACTGGTACGACGGACGTAAAAGGTCAAATGAGATTGAGGATAAATTACTTCTGTTGTTCTTTTAGATTTACATACCTCTATGCTCCCAATTCATACCTCGGATAATAATAAATAAATAATAAACCTTAATTTAGAAAATGTCACATAAGTACACCTTATCTGGAATTTAAATGTGAGAATTCAGAGGATTGGAGCGTCGAACTCATTAATATAGTTTTATCAAAAATGGATTTCCTTGTTACTTATAATATTCTTACAATCCTAACAGGAAAATAATAGTGTGAAATGGCTGCAAGTACTTCAGCCGAGGATTTGGCAGGTAACACGAAATCTACCGGATTTTGCTATCACACGGTAACAAATATAACAAGTAAAGCCTTTTTGTGGCGGTTAATTTGGCGAAGTTTTAGCCAGATTTATTAGGGGCGAGTCGACGTTTTGCGGAAATAAATTTGTTTCTAAGATTCGGGCGAAGTCAAAGTTTTTGGAGAATAAATCCTTCACTGGACTTTGGTCGACATGAAAAAGGTTTTTTTATGTATTACTTGTTTTGAAATTGTTACGTTCTTTATGGTCGTTTAGTATCTACTTTTATTTTACTTTTGCCTTTTGCCAAATTTCTAATATTATATTAATGAAAATATCGTTTTCTACAATGATAGGGCTTTAAAATTGTAATAGATTTGTGTTAATAATTAAGACCAAAAGTGGCTAAAGGCAATCGGTATCAAATAATGTGGTTTCAAATAGACAATACGTCATGTCTTAACAGTCAAAAGTGCTCACTTCGGGCTATCAATCAATCTATCATAATTACTATATTAATTTCTTGCTAGCTCTTCTCGTTTTCCCTACCTTCCAAACAGGCGGTAGATTCACTCTCTGTATGGTTGACAATCATAAGTGTGAAATGAATCAGAGATTTCGATCGAATAATAAGACTGTCAAATAAAAGAACGTATGTATGTATATAACGTATATATACTTACAAGCTCCAATCTGGATAATTATTCACCATCTCGACCGTGACGTCTACCTTCTGCGAATACCAAGACTTGAGGGTCTGTGACACGGAGTACGTCAGCTTGTCGTGGTTCAACCCCGGGACCATGGGCTTGTTCACCTTGGAGATGGGCATCCACTCAGGATGGGTGAACCGCACCAGGCCAGCCGTCTGACCAGGGTCGGCAAACCTTTCTGGAAGATTTGAAAGAGTAAATAGAATGCTGAGGAGTTGAAGAATTAATGATTGTAAGAATATTTTGGCTTAAGGCAAAGTCATTATTCCTAACCTAGCCTCACTTTGGTTTATTAGGTACTATAACTGCCAGCTCTAAGTATTCAGTAGTTTAAGTCTCTAAAATATCAAAATATCGGTGCCATAGATGTTCACAAACGAGTATCTAAAGAATGACAAAAAATCACATTATTCAGTCCATCCGTTTCAGAGCACGCTGTTAAAAATAGACATACCGATACACATGTTCTACAATATTTTTCTCTCGGGTGTCAAAAATTGCACTAACAAAAACCTTTTTCAGATACAAACAGCCTAGAATCAGCGGTTGTATACACGTCATAGTGTACCAAAAACCCTAAACTGAAGTTTCAAAGAGCCACCACGTTCCATGCATACAAAAATGCTACAATGAATCAGCAGCCTGATGTACAATACTGTACACGAAACAAAATTGTCCCACAACAAATAACTGGCAAGCGTGAACAAACGTAGGCGTATGTGCGACACTTTTATTAACTTTTGACGAAAATAACAGGAAAAATACCAAACTAGTACGGGTATTGCGTGGAGTAGATTCGTAGAATTTTTCATTGAGGTTTAACTGCTAATATTGATGCATGTTGCAGATTTTTTTATATTACCATGATATCAATATAGGAAGTGTTATATGATAAGGTCTTATCCATACTAATATTATGAATGTGAAAGTAACTCTGTCTGTCTGTCTGTTACTCAATCACGCCTTAACTACTGAACCAATTTGTATGAAATTTAGTATGGAGATATTTTGATACTCGAGAAAGGACGTAGGCTACTTTTTACCCCGAGGAAACGACGCATTCCCATGGGAAAATTCAGGTGGCGGACGAAGTCGCGGGTAAAAGCTAGTGTGTTATAAATAGAAGAAAGAATTGCAGACCATAAAATAGTACATCAATGACAACACGTAATTAATATTTGATTCGTTTTGTAATCGCCCCTGTCACTGCGAAACGTTTTAAGGATTTCTAAGAAGACGACCACACACATACTTTTCTTTCACAAAAGGGAGTATGTCTGACCGCAAATATTTTTTTTAGGAGATTTTAGTGGCTTCATAATACTGACTTGTGGCTCTGCATAAGTCATGTCTAAGGACGCACTGGTTCGCCAACACTTGCGCAAATGTAGCCAATTCGTTATCCCATCTCTGCAACAGAGAAAAACCTATTTATGTACCGTAAAATATTGATTTACAATAAAAGTTTAGTTATTTGAAATATAGAGAAGTATGTGTAGAAAAGGAAATAACAGGATTCAATTCATAGAGGTTTCATATAACAGAACTGGGCGTTATCTCCCGTTTTAACAATTCAAATTCAATTTATATCTATACTTCTATACTAATATTATAAAGCTGAAGAGTTTGTTTGTTTGTTTGTTTGAACGCGCTAATCTCAGGAACTACTGGTCCGATTTGAAAAATTTTTCAGTGTTAGATAGTCTATTTATCTAGGAAGGCTATAACATCACGCTACGGCCGTTAGGAGCGGAGAAGCAACGAAAAATGTTACAAAAACGGGGAAAATTATGACCCATTCTCTCCTATGTGACGTAAGCGAAGTAGCGCGGATTAGCTAGTTATTTATATTTATATTATTACACTCGTTAAATAACCAAGTAACTATGGAACTCACAAATATTTTAGATCAATGATAAAGTTTGCAAATATAGGTAACCTTAATAAATTAGGTACAATAGTTATTCCGCGTACATTCAAATAATATAACATACCACTCGAAATACTCCATAACCTCTCGGTAGTTTCGCGTCGAAATGTCCCGTTTCTTTGCCGAAGGCTATCTTACTTCTTATTCTGTAATAAAAAATACAAAAAGAAACATGTTGAGGAAATGATTATTGTGTTTTTATGTATAACTAGCTGACTCGCGCAACTTCGCTTGCGTCACATAAGAGAGAATAGGTCAAAATCTTCCCCGTTTTTGTAACATTTTTTACTGGTTCTCTACTTCTATTGTTCGTAGCGTAATGATATATCCTGTAGCCTATAGCCTTCCTCGACAACGGGGCTATCTAACACTGTAAGAATTTTTCAAATTGGACCAGTAGTTCCTGAGATTAGCGCGTTCAAACAAACAAACAAACAAACTCTTCTGCTTTATAATATTAGTATAGATTAGATCTTGTTATACAAAACATTGGTAGCATGAACTGTATGTAACAAAAATAAATATATTTGGGAAAAAAAAGAATAGTTTTTTCTTTCTTTGTTTTCTTTTTTTCAAAAAGATAAGCTCCGTTCTAGGATTTGCGCTTGTGTCGCGGGGACTTTTACAAACATACAAACACTAGACACAAAGTTCAGCTATTGTAGATCGCACAAATAATTACTGAAGAAATATTTTTATCACCTATTTTGATGCAGAACAATTATTAAAAACGACATCACATTTTTCTATTTTTCTTATGAAACATGGAAAATAATGTGATTTTCAAGACAAGATAACAATAAAGTTATTTATATTCCTACAAATTGTGTTGTTGACGACAGTGTTATTTCAAGAAGCCTTATTGTGAAATGTACCCCGTTATGTTAAATTTATTTCACGTATTCGTGAATTATGTATTCCTGAATATCTTGTGACAATATTGTGAGTTATTTTCGTATGAGTGTAATTTCTTAGTGAAGGTGATATGGTATTATGTGACATGGAGGTGTTAGTATGATAATGTTTCTGAGTCACTTCTGTAGAGAATTTCGTAGTGGTTGCTTAAAAGACATATTTGGATTTTTCTAATTTTAATGATAATATTTTTTTTATTAGTAGTAGGTAAGCACTTGCCTTGCTACTATTACATGGACTTACATTGTAAATGGCGAAACACCGGGTGTAACGGGTGTATTTCATAGACCTCTGTCTATATTTTCGAGTATAACATGCGTGATTGTATGTTAATGTATGTACACCTGAAGTATGAACATTAAAGTAGGAAGTATGTCAATTCGAACTCAGAAATTCGATTCTACGGCACTCGTTGCAAAGGAATTAATAACTAACTAAGTTGGTTGCCTACAAAGACTACAACTAAGTTTGGAATCTATTCAAGCCGTCCACACGTGGCTCAGTGACTGTTATCTAATTGACAGCAACCCGAGCCAATATTGAACGAGCCCGCAAAGTTCGGTAACGTTCAGCTCAAATACCACGCAGATGCAGACACAACGTAGATAAGTCATCTATGGACTATGAATGCTAAACCTACTGCAGCAGAATTTCCTACACTCTCGGTACTCGTATATTAGACAATTATTTGAATAAAAAGATAGTTAATGTGGAATACGCTTCTTGTTCGATCTTGTGTGGAATCAGTTAATATATCTCAGCATTCTTATTACATTCACAATCTATACTAATATTATAAAGCTAAAGAGTTTGTTTGTTTGTTTGAACGCGCTAATCTCAGGAACTACTGGTCCGATTTGAAAAATTCTTTCAGTGTTAGATAGACTATTTATCAAGGAAGGATATAGGCTATATATCATCACGCTACGACTAATGGGAGCAGAGTAACAGTAAAAAGTGTTAGAAAAACGGGAAAAATTCTGACCCATTCTCTCATATGTGACGGAAGGGAAGTTGCGCGGGTCAGCTAGTTCTTAATATATGTAGCTCAGCGTCTCCTTTAGCACGTCTCATAAAGTGTATAACTCTACAGTCCAACAATTTAGAAGCCTTAATTAGCCTGCCTATGTTCAATGTGCAGCTGAAGGTGGCCTGTTTAATACAGATATTTTATCTGGATAAATCATGGCAAGGCCTACTAAGTTTCGGACTATAGTATAATCGTTACAAATGACTTCACCGAAACTCATGAATTCACACACCATAATTTTTTAAAAGACAACTCCCGCACTAAGAATTGCTCTTGTGTTGCGGGGACTTTTACAAACATACAAACAACGGACACAAAGCACAACCAGACCCGAAACAATTATTTGTGGATCGCACAAATAATTGCTCCGTGTGGGAATCGAACCCACGACCTCCCGTTGCAGTGGTATCGGCGTGGCGACCTAAACCACTGCGCCACGGAGGCAGTCATAATATATGATTACTGAACCAGTTGGTGCACCAGATAAAGAGCTGTAAATCATAACTCGAGTCCAAGTTTCGCTTTCGTATCGACAGAGGGACCTTGTAACTTATAACTTAGTTTGTAAACATCATAACAGTTGTGATCCAAGTTTAACTTTAGTTTAAGTTGAGGTTAAGTTGGGCCTCACCTAAGTGTCGCATTGTGTGCTTTATAAGTTATCACTTAGGATAATCTTTGGGCAAATGTTTTTGAGATGTTCGTTACTGTTGGTGTGAATTCTAAGGGCTAGTTTCACAGTTTTATGTTTAATTCAAGTGTCAGATAACATTTCTGACAAATAAAGTGACTGCAAAACTATGTATTTAAACTACTGTCATAATATCATATTATATTAAGTAGGTAATCTGATGTATACTTAGAAGTCCTAGTTCTCAAAATTAATATCGTTTAAAATATAATTTGAATTCAAAAATAAATATCACAACCTATTTTTATAATTTCAGTTAACTGTCATTTTAGTAACAAAAGATCTTGCGGATCATAAGAATCGAGTTCGATTCCCGGACAGTGAATTTCTAGAGAAGGAACTGGTACGTAGTATTCACGTCAGTTATGTATGACGTACAATTAATGTACATATAAGGTTTATGAATGTGGATGACAGGAAATACAATTTTGAGAAAAGAGCAGTTCACGTACCAGCAACCGGCGGGTATGTATGGCAAGATAATACATAAGTATGAAAGTAAATTAAGAAAAACATTAATTTACGCATATCAAATGCGGCTTCTACAATATAAAACTCCAATAGATTGCAATACACGTCTTTACTTAATTACTTAAATATATTTTATTTGTATAACTTACGCATTGGTAATGTCTAGCAGTTGGTTGGCAAGTTCAGCAGTCATGGTGATGTTCTGTGGGTTGCTACATCGTGGACCCATTGCATGATTCTGAAAAAAAAAAACACTTTTAATCAGAAAACTTTTGGGTAAGAGGAAACATTTTTGTTTACCCCAGCGCATGTTCTTCTTATAAATATTTGTCCTGGTTGGTATTTGAAAAGAAGTAAGTACATACTTTTACAGGAAGCTACAATTGGCGGTCTGTAATTCAGGGTGCTTAAAGTTAATAAAAAAAGGGAATTTCAGACAAGTGAAACTAAAATTCCAACAATTTTTGATTCAAAAACAGAGGGCCATAGGTATTTTATGTTACATTTTAATAATTCTCCTCATAATCTAGAACACATTACGAATGCATTATAATTCTCACATCTAAATTCAATTTAAAATCCGTTTGTACACAAACGTAATAAAATTACAAGGGTAACAGTTTTCAAGGCTCCACCCAGGAGACGAACTGAAAGTAATTATCATAATCCGTCCCTACTGACTATTTATGTACTCGTATTTCACAATTATGTTGAAGATTATGCCTTCTCGTATTAAGTTTATGAAACTTTCATACTATATACATATATCTGTATCTACTACTGTTATATACAGATCGAGTATTGTGTTAGTTTGTGTAATGTAGGAAATTATATCTAAAACAATTGATGTTTTAGGTATTTTTACTTTAAAAAAGTTACAATTTTCCTCTTGTAATTTAATATACAGCATTGCAAATAATACTAAGGTTATTGTTATGTATTTTAATACTAGTAGTACAGTATACTAGTAGTACTGGTATTAATATACTAACACACAAAGAAGCTTCTGTTACTTTTGTGAACTGGAAATTTTGAGGATCATTTCAACAGGAGTGACGCGTCAGAAAATTTTAAAACATTATTTGAAAATACGAGAACGTTTATATTTAAGTTTCAGCTGGCAGGCTGACAGCCTGCGACCACGGCGAGTGCAACCTGCGCCGAAACGTTAGGCATTTTAAGGTAAAATGCGTGTTCGCGTTAATTCCCGTATTCTATTATACATTAAACATGCAACGCGAGAGTTTAAAAGTTATGAGCGTTTATATTATTGTCAAATTAATAACATAAATAATAATGTTATAATATAATATATAATTTCAATGCATTAAATATTGATCTATGTTTAAAAACATAGAACTATGAACCGGAGATTGTGAAACAATGGCGTTTGTAAGTTTTATGTAAATATTTAACTTAAACCCTCACCTGTTATAATATTATTGTTAATAGTAAGATTATTTGAGGGTTAATCATAGTAATGACTTATACTACGAGTTACGTTCTCCATAGTCTGTACTCCTTATTAAATTTTATTTTCAGATCGAACTTAAAAATGCGTTTTCACGAAACACTAGAGGATCTCAGAAAGTTTTCGCAAACGGCAACCGTTGCGTAGAATATTCCAAAACACTGAACGAATGCAGCGCTCATTAGCGAGTTTAACATTTAAAGTGTACTGCCAAAATAGTTCTTCACGAGCTCGATAGAGGCGCTAACCAGATTTTTTCGGAAAATTTCTCGTTAGCCAGCCGGTTGTCGGTAGTCGTTAGCAGTAGAGAATCTAGCTACTGAGGACCGATTTCCTACTAATATCGGCTATCGACAATCGGCAAACTATTGACAAATTTTGGCTGGCTAGTCTGAGTTTCTTGCCAGCTCTTGTCATTGGCCCTACCTTCTGGACTAGTGGTTAATTCACTCTCTGTATCATTGACTATCCTAAGTGTCAGCATATGACTTAAATGAATAAATTATTTTATTAGATTTTTTTGATTTCGAGTTAATCGATTGTACTAAAACCACGCTCATATCAAATATGAGTTAGTTTTATCCTAGCGGTTGAGGGTAACATTTTTAACGGTTTTTTTAATACACTTACATGAACTGGCCAAAATCAACGCGGGATTACTAAAGAAAAAACTTCTTTACCTGTATTTATTTCGTTTATTACAAGACAAATTGCCGTCCTAATTAAATACGAACATTTTCTAGACAAATAACGAAGTTCTTAAGCTTTGCCCCTTTAATTAGGAAGGCTCATGAGTCTATACAAGACTTGGCAAATAAATCCACGGCCGTCGCCTCGTACCTACTTATTTCTTGTTAACAAACTTAATGAAGTAATTACATGGATTGGAACGTGTTGGGAATGTGATTAATGTTTCATTTTACACGATAATGTACTATTTATTTTATATTTTAAGTTGTATTAAATACAAACATATAAGAATATAGAATGTTATTAATGCGAAAGTTTGACTGTCTATTACCTATAGTTTCATTGCTAAACGATAAAATCCATTTTGATAAGTCACAGTCAGTACACAATACACTATTTCTTCATTCTTAATCCTGGTTAGGCGAATAACCGACAAGACCAGTTGGAGATTAGGCGAAGAACCGCTTCGCATACTCTCCGCGACATGAAGGTGTCCGACCTCAACTGTTGAACCCCGGGCTATCACTGAACAATGAACATACTCAGAAAAACCCTCAACTTTTTGACTCACTCTGGGATTCAAACCGAGAGCTATGTTCGACGGTCGTATACACTACCAACTGCACCACAGAGGAATACCAGTAAAAAATAGTATGGATACGTTATATAGTTAAATGTAGCAGCTTCAATTGGCAGCGAATTGAGTGCATTGAAACGTACGCTCGGACCGAGGGAATCATTGTGGATGCATTGTGGGAATTTGATGGACGGTATGTGAAATGTTAGTGCGTTTCAGAGGTTTGTTGGCATGGTTGATGTGGGGTTTGTATTTAATTTTGTATGTTGATGAGAATAACGTGTAAGTATCTCAATAAAAAGGTGGTAAACGAACATTAGTAAACAATAGTAGTAAAGATATTTTATGTATCTGTGTGTGTATGTGAATGTGTACATTCGTTCTGTGTTGCGTTTTCATGTGTCTTACATGCACAAAGCACTGTATAAGACCGCCAGTGGCAAGAAATACATATATCTTACGAATATTATACTAACAATTGGAAGTATAAAAATCATTGCTTGCTCATGGCATATAAGTAAATCAAAAATTGGCGCCTTTGTCGAGTTATCTTTCCTAGAACCAAACTATAGTTTGGTTCTAGGAAAGATTAAAAAACAAATTAATTTGGTATTAATTAATTTCATTAAACTCTACCAAAAATAACAGGTTCACAAACAACACACAAATATAATTCCCAGAAAACATACTCATAAATATAAAGTACAGTAAAACAAGGAAAACCTGGCACCTCGTAATTGTATCAGAGCGGACAATAGCCAGGCCCTTATATTTTCTGCTTCGTTACTCTGCGATTAAATTTTCATCAAGACGTAATTAGAGTGTCGCTGCTGTTACCTTTAGAGCCTTTTTATTTACTTTTTTTTTGGGTTTGACAGGAGTATTGTGTGAGGTATGGTTAGTAGTGAAAGATGTACGATGGGTCACGGATGTATGTTTAGAGCCCTACCTCACTAGGACGCCATGGCGGCGACGCCGGCTACGTAACTACTAACGTATATGTATGTCACGTAACTGACGTGGCAACGGTGTGGCAACGTGACATTTCAATACTAACTGTTTGGATATGTAGCCAGCGACGCCATGGCGTTCTAGTGAGGAAGGGCTGTAAGGTACAAAAACTTGTTGCAACTATTGACCTAGAGGTGAATGAATAGAAATATGGGCATTTTGCTGCAAAAGGCATAATAATCGTCTGTTATCTTTTGCACTTCTTCTTTGTTTTTTAAGGGCTTAAGTAAATACTTTTTAGAGCTTAAAAGGTGTTTTGCGTGAGGTTTTGTTGGTAGGTGACAAATGCGACAATGAGACAACTATTTGCGTAGCTAATTCGAAGTCCTAGTGATTTTAGTTCAGAAACAAATTACTACGAAGTAAAAGATTCTAATCTTTTAGATATATGTAAATAAAAAGAAGCAATTTTAAGCACTCTTTATTTTGGTATGTTGGTATTTATTAAAGATCTTGTCAAAGATAAGAAAAAGCAAAACAAATAATTACAAAAATATACAAAAAGGAGCACGTAGCTTTATTATTTTGGTCGTAATATAATTTAGTAGTAAGCACCTCGTCGAGTTTGTTCAAGAACTCTTGGTAACGTTGTTATAAGCTAAGTTGAGACGTTAAGACTGCCAAGTATGGCTCCTGTTCCTAATTTATTTATTTTTAACACTATTATTATGTACTAAGTAGGAGCGCTTGAAGTTAATAAGACGTTGGAAGTAAGTATCATATTTCAGCCATGCTTTTTGAACACCTTCTTTGAATCCTTCTTTCAATGCTGTTTATATATACGCGAGATGCATTGGTAGCCGAAAGGCTTATAGATTCATTTTTGACGATACACAACATGATTTTACGGAGTTACCTGAGTGTCTATACTAATATACTAATATTATAAAGCTGAAGTGTTTGTTTGTTTCTTTGAACACGCTAATCTCAGAAACTACTGGTTCGAATTGAAAAATTATTATTGTGTAGAATAGAACGTTTATCCAGGAAGGCTATAGGCTATATAACATCATGATTCAGCCATTAGGAACGGAGTAGCAACGAAAAATGTTACAAAAACGGGGAAAATTATGACCCACTAGCTGACCCGCGCAACTTCGCTTGCGTCACATAAGAGAGAATGGGTCAACATTTTCCCCGTTTTTGTAACATTTTTCACTGGTACTCTGCTCCCATTGGTAGTAGCGTGATGATATATAGCCTATAACCTTCCTCGATAAATGGACTATCTAACACTGAAGGAATTTTTCGAATCGGACCAGTAGTTCCTGAGATTAGCGCGTTCAAACAAACAAACAAACAAACAAACTCTTCAGCTTTATAATATTATAAGTATATAAGTATAAGTATAGATTCTCTCTTATGTGACGCAAGCGAAGTTGCGTGGGTCATTAGAAATAGTGATTATATTTATTCTACACTAAAATTAAAACCTTCTTAAAAGGCTGCAAAGTATTTCACTTGGCAACTCAACTCTTGGCAAAGTCCAACCTCTTTTACATACCAGAAGACCATTTTACAGCAGAGCTTATTATTGAATAATTAATTTTCAGCCTATCATCATTAGCCTGTCTACACCTATTGCAGATAATTATCTGTCAAAATAATAATACCGTCATAAAGGTATGATACTTACAGGGTCATAATACATGCACATGACATGAGCTCCTTCAGCGCAGAACTCCATGCGAGGACAGAAGTCCGCCAGATAGATGCCCCTGTGGTCGTACGTGTCCTTTACTTGAGAACATCCTGAACTATGCACTATGATGAGCAGGGGGAGTAACTGGAAGAAATAATAGCACTGGTGAAAAGCCTGCATGAGGTATATTACCTGTAGCCATAAGGCAAAAGAGTAAGCAGTAATATTGATCACTCAACTTGAGAAGTCTATTGCGTTTGTAGTTATAGCCTATGAGGATGTATGGTCTTCAATATTTGCTACTGAGTTGCTAGGCATCGTGAGTTAGATTTTTGAAGAATACAGAATGTGGGATTCAAAAAGAGTCGTTTAATAAAATGTTGGTTAGCAGGGCCGTGCTAACCAACATTTTAAATACCACGAAAATTAGGTTTTACCCTATAAAAATAGGTTAAAACCTAATTTTCGTGCTGTGTGATACTTTCAGTATATCTGAGTGTAATTTGAGTATTTGGCGGCAATTTTTTTTAAATAATACGTATGTATTTGGCTGCAATTTTAATAGCAAAAAATATGTTTTAGATTCATAATATTAAAAAAATAGAACATACCTTTAAAATCATCATAATTGTCCAAAGTATACCAACAACATATTAAAAAAAGAAATCTTGATCCAAACACCTCATTTCAGTAACTCACAAATATTTACGAAAACATTAATCACGAATATTTCTAATGTTTTCAGTTCTCACTCAAATTCTATTGTCACTTGAAAATAAATAAAAATTAAATGTTTTATAAAATAACTGTTGAATAAATAACAACAAACTTTTCACGTTATACGTAAAATGTATTTTCTAAAACATTAATCCAATGTAGCAATAATAATTTCATAAATTTCAGAAATCGCTCAAATAGATAACAAATATTTTATAATCTTTAATCGAAAACACATATCAATTTAGCACATTGAATTAAATATTAGTCACAAAAATCAGTCAAAAAAATCTCCAAAAATATTTTTATCAAATATTTTTTTTGTAAAATCGATCACTTTTTTGTCATCCACATTATAAACAACAGTTAGATCTATGTTTCTGTGCCACACTCAATCAAAATGTTTGGCATAATTACGTGTAATAAAACTAGACTTTACTTAGAAAACGGTCTTAAGGTTGTATCCGTTGGTAGACCTTTTTCAAACACGTTCAGAACACAATGATGTTTATAATTTCGCTAGGTGTAAACTTGAAGGATAGTTTATAAAAGTTCCACACCACAGTATAATGCTCATTAGTAACTTTTGATATCATTATAATGCACCCGATAGTGTTAATTACTGTTTTAATTCATTTTGTTTTGGCTGATCAAGTAAGTGGAATATTTTTTTGTAGTTAAGTTAACTTATTAAAATCTAATATTATAAGTAATTATGATATGGTTAGATATTTTTTATTTAAATTTGATTTTTATTTGAGCGTCAAATAATTTATTAATATATTAAATTATGAAAACTTATAGAATTAAATCAAATCTAAATTGCAGTGTCTTGTTAAAGTGTCAACGAAGAAGAAAATATTGTAAGGAGCCTTTTAAGACTAACAGCTAAAACTGTAAAAATATGTACAGACTACAATCAAAAGCATAACTTTCCTTTTGTGCGTAGTCGAGTAAAAAACGCATATTTTCAAACTAAATTCAGAAAAGTTCGTGAATGTCTGTAGAGTAAGGAGATATGTTTTGAGAGTTTGTGAATAAGATCTTTATGAAATAAGATTTTCTAAGATTAAGTTGTTTTATGTCTTCAAAATATTTATTAATTTGGTGTCTCGGTTTCGTTTGTTAGACGTCTCCCATAACATAATTCTATTTATTCTTTTCCTTTTTACAATGAGTAGCTATTGCAGATCAAGTATTTTATAAATATTGTGTTTGAAGCGTCAAATAACATAATAAATTATTAGAAAATAAGTATTCAATTAAAATTTACTCAGGCTGTCTTGTTGAATTGTTAAAAATAAAGAAAGCAATATATGGTATTTATTACTTGAGCAGAAAAACCTAACCAAAGAAGAAACTACAATCGAAACCATAACCTACCTTCTATCCGTAATAGAGTAATGTGCAGAATATTTTCCAAGTCCTTTTAGACGAGTTTGTGAATAAAAACCTAACAGATTTTCTAAGATTAAGTTGTTTATGTATACAAAATCTTTATTAATTTGGTGTCTCGGTTTCGTTTGTTAGACGTCTCCCATGACGTTATTCCCCCTTTTGTAAGCCGATCTTCACCATTACTCATTCTAAATTATTATGGTTATTGGCTTCACGGATCCTTTGTTTGGATATTTCTGTAATTTTATAAAATTAATATGATTGAGTGATACATTAGATATGAAAGGGATACCGGAGAATACGTTTTAAACATAATTATGGCTGCAGATTCGCTTGTATTTTTGTTCGTTAATTATGTAGAGCAGTTGTTGTTGCAGATATCTTATCTGAAATTCCGTTCTAGCTATTTCCGATATACAGGAGTGCTTAACAGATTACTTTAGGTTAGATTTCGACAAAACATATTTTCCTAATTCAGTAATTGCTTTTAAAACAAGTATTGCCGAAAGAATGGTAAATAATAGGTTTTCTTTGTCTCGTTTACGATTCTATTCGTTTAATTTATAAATAAAGGAAGTATTATTATTAGTTTTTTTTAAATATAATATTTTCGTTTATGTCAAAACTACATCATTAAAGTTACATTCTGTTTATGTATAAAAAATATATTTAATAGGGCTTACCGTAGTAAATATTTTTACGCACTTAACATTCGGTTCGTAATCTACATTCCTATAGAAAACAAATAACTGTAGACGGAACTAAGTTTTTATACAAAACACATTATCTCTACCGTTTGTTCAGTAATTTGTTAGTTTTTTTCTATCTGCTTGTAATTTGTGGTCTTTTTGTGTGTTAAGGTCAGTGACCTCTGTGGCTTTATGCCCTGTTGTTGATACACAAGAAATTGCTGAATGATTTTTAATCTTGAAATCATCTACTTTTGAATTTATGATGATCTGTTTATGAATATAAATAGTTTGTTCGGTTGCTATTGGGTTCGCTTTAGAGAAATTTGGTTAAGAAATATGGCTATGTTTCAAAATAAGTTTTAGTTTACTTCGACTATCTCTGTGGCGCGGTCAGAGGTATCTGGTTCAAATCACGGCCCGGGTCAAAAAATATTTCTTATAAAATGCTTAGTGATTGCCCGGAGTTAGAAAGTTTAGGTTGGTCACTTGCTTCGGAGAGCACGTAAAGCAGTCGGTTATTCGTCCCACCAGGTTATGAGAGTAAGGGAATAGAGAGTGTTGTGTTTTGTGCACACACGAAAGTCCTACACAGTTGGTTAGTTTCAATAAAACTGGCCGCCCTAGCCGAATATCAGCCAGAAGGATAACCCTTACACAAGATTACAATTATTATAATTCTTGAGATTACAGAAAAACTTTCCTCATTCAAGGTTATAACACAGGAACAGTAAAAAGTCCCAAACTTCTTATCACTTGGCAAAGGACAATGACTAATGTTTCCTTAGAAAATAGTGGCCGGCATTTCTGGAGACGATTAGATAACTAAAGCGACGACTTATGTTAGATTAGTGAAGTTCATTATTCACTTGTGACTTTCCTAGTGGTTATCGTTAAGCTAGTTGCTTCGTCCGCGTGGAAACCCTTCTCGTGTAAATCTCGATCCCTCGGGAACTCCGGGATAAAAAGCCTATCTGTTATTCTGGGTCTTCAACTACCTATATACCATCGTAATCAATGTAGTAGTATTTGCGTGAAAGAGTAACAAATATACATACGTACATACTCACAAACTTTCGCATTTATAATATTAGTAATTAAGCTTGGTTATTTGTATTTGCGTGTTGGTCTCTGCCTTTGCCTTTGGGTATAACAGGCGTGATATTATGTATATCTCTCTCATCCATGCTATTAATCTCATATGGTAGTGGGGTCAGCCTTCCTGATCCTTTGTATAACTTCGCTCTGTCCTGGACATCGTCTTCGGAAATCTTACACTCATTCATGTTTTTTTACACTACAGTTTCCCATTGTTTATGTATTTAATGCTATGTTTGTCAGATACAAGGAATTATCCAATACTATTTTAAGCGGATCGTGCAAATCCGCATAACTATCGACGATATGACACGACATGAGATTGAGCTGTAAAATTTGATAACTAGTACCTAAACACAAACAGCTAAATGTGTAGTCATCATGCATTTAGGATAGGCGTTAACATGCTTTTCATAAGCGTTTGTTCTATGCTGAGCAAATTATAGGTCGGTAGATATTACAAAACTATTTGTAAAAGACGATTAACTATACTTTTCTAATTTTAATTTATTCCATCAATCATCAAAAATGGAAAAAAAATCACACCATTTGAAAAATATTCTTCTTGGGCGAATAGCTCAGTGGTTTTTGCAACTAGATAGGCTAAATTAGTAAGTAAAGATTAATTACTAATTCAAACAACAGAAAATGCTAAAACATCTTTCTAAAAGTCCATTAATTTAACAAAACAATCGTAATTGCTTAAAAGAATGTCACAAACATTGCAAATTAGTTCCGACGCCAGCCAAAAGGATATTTCACACGAAGGGCTTCTTAGAAACAGGTCCATTTGTAACCATACCCTTTGTGATATCAAACGCGCAACAGATTTGGATAGACTAGGGGACAAATGTTCTGCGACACGTGTTGTTAGTGACGTAGAGAGATGTAGTGCGATGTTACCGGACTTTGTTCGACATGCTACGTTTTGGATGTCGCTACAAACATAAGTCGTGTGTTATTTATTTATTTATATCATGTAGTACCTATCTGAAGACATTTCAAGCAAATAATAACATTCAATGCAAATAAATTGGGCAACAGCTTCGTGAAAATATTTAATGGAATCGTTTCATTTGTTTCAGAGTCTATCGAAGTATGATGAAAGTGGCAGGACGGGTGTTGTCGAAAATATGAGTGCTATGGTAATGTATTATATTTTGATATCATGTCACCTAGCGACATGTGGCAAATATTAGTGTCTAGAATGCTAGTGTCTTGAGTAGGTACTAGGTACAGCTTTAAGAAAACCCATGTTCAAAACAACATACCCAATATAAATTATTCTAAAAAATATCGGTAGGCATATTTTCATTTTGAGTTGCGTCACGGGTAAAAAAATTCATTATATATTTTTATACTGTACAATTTAAGTTTTCGATGGACAATATCAAGGCTATGTGATTGTTTTGTTACGTATACCGAAGACATGTCCTATAATACTTAAATGTAGAAGAAAAGAAACATAAATTTGTTGTAAAGCATTGTATTTTCTCCTCTAGGGTGATCCTATATGGAAGCAGCACTTATGGAAGCCGAAAAAAGTAACGTTCGAAATATTTTTACCACACTGATCACGAATTACTATTGCAAAGATCGCAAATAGTTTACACCATGCACAAACAGCACTTATTTACAACAATTTATATGATGGTTTAGCGTCCAATGCCTATATCTATCTCCATGCCATTTCTAGCTCCATCAACACTCTGGTTAAAAGAGCCTGGGGAATTTTTTATCACACTATGAAAATGGTCTTCTCTCTTGGTATTAATGGTCACTCTTCTTAAAAGAGGCATGGAGGATTTCCTATGGGCTTATGTCATCACACTATAAAAGTGTCATACTTCATCATCGTCTTTAGCACATTTATACTAAACTTTCTTGCATAAACCACAATTTTTACCAGCAACTTATTTGTAGCTCGACTGTTCACCCAGCTGGAGTATCTCCGTAATAATCATCCAATTAGTCTCGTTTTCGGAAACGACAAATAGGATTTGTTTTAATTAATTGCCCACCCGGCTGATGACAGAGTTTAGCTATTCACTGAACAAACTTTTAACGGGCTGCCCAACTTTTTTTCTAAATAAACTAATTAATTTTCGGACCCTAAATAGATATTTTTTTTTAAACGTTCAAGTTCAAATATTTCGAAGATAATGTTTATTTAGGATTCGCAAGAATTGTTTGGACTTGAGTTTATTTTGTCTATTTTATGTGTTTTAGTATTGTACAATTTATTATTGTACCGTTTCGGATTTCTGTCCTTTCAATATTTGGGTATTTGAAATTCTTTTTTTTAATTCTTATATAAACAGTACTGTTTTATGGGTACATAATTTTGGGTTGATAAAGTTATTTCTCAATAGTCAAGTATGCTTTTAATACCTCGCTTTAATACATTTCAGATACCACGCAACGGGACATACATAGAAAAAGCAGAAAACATGATTCGATTCCCGACAATTGACAAGAACGACGAAAAGAGCAAAAAGAGATTCTTGAAGAAATCCCCCAAGAGTACGATACAGAAGATTATAAAGAAAAATAGGCAGAAAATGAAGAAAATATTCGTGGTGAAGATGACAAGCCCTACTATGTCTCCAGAAGAATACGACGCTCAAGAAGACTTGGCCAACGCGAGGGAATCCAACGACTTCTATACAACAATGTCTTCAAATTTGAAGAAGAAATCTAAAAAATGGAACTCAAGAACTGCTGGATACAAAATGCCGTTCCAAAAGCTGCAGAAGATGAATATTCATAGAAGAGATAAGAGAGGAGTAGAAAGAGATGATCTTTACATATTGAAGGACTTTAACGAAATGAAGTTTATTAAAGAAGGTAAAGATTTTAGTGTGGTTAATGCGCATGTCAAGAAATATTGGTAGTGGATGTACTTAGGCAAATCAGATTATACTTGGGCCATTACAAACGTGTGAACTACGTCATATAATATGTTATTTTTATAAGACCTCTAGTTTGCTATTGCGTGTCTTATCGAACTAGCCTAGTGTTGTCACATTCCTATAAAACTTTTGACTTTGACGTAGTTCGCATGTTTGTAATAATCCGAGTCTAAAAGAAAATTTTGATGAATGATAGACGGATTATCAAAAAATTTAGTAAAAAAAATCATATTTGTGAGTCTTTGAAAATTATTATTTTTGAGAGAATACCTTTGCCGGTCGTGGATTATTTATAAGCTGAAGATATGAATAGGTTAAGAACGTCCCTATTCGGTAGAATTTGAAAGAAGTACGAATAATTTTAAGATAATAACTGTGTCTAAAATCTCATTAATCGCCATTTTAGTAAGTACATAATTAACACTATATTTAAGTAAAAATATTAACACACTAACTTAATTTAAGATTTTATATTTTTCTAACTTTTTTGTACCTTTTGTACAACTAACATGTCTGATCAAGTATAGTTTTATGAATTTTGTATGTTTAAATAAATTTGTATGAAAATTTAGGTGTATTATTTCGTTCTAACACCGGGAGGAAACATATCACATTCATGGTGATGTCCTGGACGAAGGTCAGTTGTGTATTACTCCTAACCGGCGGTACCGTATGACAAGATGAATGGAGGTGAATGAAGCAAGGGAGTATCGCAATGATACCCCTCTTCTCTCCTTACCCTTATGAGAAACGAGTGTGACTGTAAAGTGGTACAATTTACATTTTAGTATGTACAATAGTCCAGTCATTATAGTAAGTTCACCTCGGAATTCGAGATACCCAGCTGTAAATCTGTAAATACTTGTATATTGACATCCTAAAAGTTGTCTCAAAACCTACATATGGTAGGGTGTACGCAACTATAAAATTTCAAGGTCAAAGGTCACAAAAACCGGTTTTTTGCGCTTTTTTTGTAAATATCTCATTTCCTATGAAATTTTTGCTATTCGTATTCATTATTAATATTGTACAGTATAAAATTCTGTACAAATTTTGTTTTAAAACATTTTTTTTACGGTGAACCGTTTTCGAAATAGAGGGCGGAATAATATTTATAATCATTGATTTATCGATAGTTCATCAACTGTATATGGCGCATTTTCAACCGGAATCACCGGTTGACCTGAAATGATCCTGTGACCGCGCGCTCTCCGCCCTCTATTTGAAATGAGATATTTCCAAAAAAAGCGCAAAAAACCGGTTTTTGTGACTTTTGACCTTATTTTCTTTTTTTTTATTTTTTTTTTATTTTTTTTTTATTTTTTTTTTTAAAGACAACTCCCGCACTAAGAATTGTGTCGCGGGGACTTTTACAAACATACAAACAACGGACACAAAGCACAACCAGACCCGAAACAATTATTTGTGGATCGCACAAATAATTGTCCCGTGTGGGAATCGAACCCACGACCTCCCGTTGCAGTGGTATCGGCGTGGCGACCTAAACCACTGCGCCACGGAGGCAGTCAGAACACCCTATGCGTACACCCTACCATATGTAGGTTTTGAGACAACTTTTAGGATGTCAATATACAAGTATTTACAGATTTACAGCTGGGTATCTCGAATTCCGAGATTCTTACCTAATTTAAGCTTAACTGACTGGATTACAATAGAATCGAACTACTTAGTATAGCTTTATTATATTAATAGACGTACAGCTCTCTAGCAATACAATAATCTCCTTTCACAAAATAAGCACCAGAAGTAGGTTTATTTCATTAATTGAACATAATACGTTTGGGAGTAATTAATCAAACTCCCATGGAATAGGAATTTATTAAGGATTGTTAATTAAAATCTGTTTATTCAAACCAATAGGGATAAATTCATTACGACGTATTTTGTTAAGAATTTTAGGTTCGTGTTATTTTGAATATAAATTTAATAACGGTAGGGTTAGTTGCTGTGGGCTATAAGAAAGTTATTCTACAATTTTACAACCGTAGCACAATGGTATTAAAAGGATTATTAATATATGGATTCATCGCCTCGAGGTAGGATTCCTTTTACTATCATACTTATTTTCTTGTAGATATTTTAGACGGATATTATTTTTTGCGGCAGAAAGTCTAAATGAAAATACTCGATTGGGAAATGAGGTTCCTTTAGAGGCCATAAACATACCTGCGACGCAATCGGTTCAGCGACTCTAGCGGACGTCGTAGAATCGTCAGACTTTCATACAACACTTTGTCGATAGCTAGACGATTGTCGATAGTAGTAGAGAATCGGGCTACTGTAGCTCGATTCTCTACTGCTATCGACTACCAACAACCGACCTGTCATCGAGAAATTTTGTATGAAAATGTGATCAGCGCCTCTGGCGGGTGTCGTAGGAAATATTTTGGCAGTACTTTCTAAATGTCAAAATTTCGATAACTAGCGATTCGATAGTTTATCAGTTGTCGATAGTGATAGAGAATCGAGGTACTGATCACCACCTCTAGCAGGTGCCGTAGGAACTTATTTTGTAGTACATTTTTAATGGCAACTGCAGGGAATAGCGCTACTCGTTTTTCATAATTTCAAAACACTGCGATTAAAGATAATAAGATTTAACACTTGACCAAATGAAATAGTATATTAAACTTTTATCAGGAAATAAATTCCGGACAGTTATTCGTCTAGTCACGTAGTCGCCTATTTAATTACATAATTAAAGCCTTTCTTAATAATCATTTTGCGTGCAGACTTTGCCGTTATCTTAATTCGTTTAATATGAAAATAATTGTTGACGACCACGCTATAAGCCAACAACTAAGTAGCCAGTAAGCCAACGACCCTGTATGTATGGATAAAGGGTGGTGGAGGTATGAGAATTTAGAGTATTAGGGACCCCCGGGCTTATGCAGCTCACGGTGACCTGTTAAACAGATGTGATAGGAATAGGAATTACAAAAAAATATTAATCAAATTTGGATAAATGCTGGTCAGGTGTGTAGTACTTTTATACAGTGGCCTTGTATAACAATAAAGCAAGGGAAAGTTTGTATGGATCGTACCAAGTGGCGTTCTCTGGTTTCTGCCTATAGAGAGAATGGGAAAAATACGTAATTTTACGCGTGTGTGTATTTATTCATAAAAAATGCAAAGGTTCTTGAATTCAAATCGATATTTATTTGTATTTCCATGTATTCTGTACTAAGTTTTCGGGCTATACCTAAACCACCTCACCTTATCTACACTCAGTGTAAATAATAGTAATGTTCAGACGTTGTAATTCATTAACAAGGTTAAGTTAGAATGTTAAGGTCAAGGAAATTGTAGATTTATGTGTCGGTTTTCAATTAGATCCAAGAATTAAGTATTTTTTGTTTTTTTTTATGAAATGTAGGTAAGTAAAATATATATCCAGATCCACGGTTACATATAACAGTTTGATATTTTTAAGGGGTTAGAGAAAACTGTTAGAAAATTGTAAACTAATAATACTTTACTGACACATACTATAAAATAAATATTTTTGTTATTAAGTTTCCTTAACTATTCAACCATCCTAAAATTAAATTGTAAGTCACTCTTGTGTTTCTATCTAATTGTGCTTCTTAACTGCTGAAGCTTGGCAACTCAACCAGGTTTTTTTTTTTTTGAAAACTCCCGCACTAAGAATTGCTCTTTTGTCGCGTGATCGCACAAATAATTGTTCCGTGTGGGAATCGAACCCACGACCTCCGGACGCAGTGGTGTTGGCGTGGTGACCTAAACCACTGCGCCACGGAGAGTTATTTATCGAGAAAGGTCGCAGAATTTATCGTACATAAGAACCAAGTTGTATTAAAAATGAATACTAACTATTAATTATTTACTTTCAACGCTTTCAATTAAGATGAAAGAAATGCCGCAGTATATACAAAGGAGATCAAATAAAAACAAAAAATATATAAAAAAGAAAAACAATTTATTCACAAACTATACAGAATAATTTACATTACTTATGAACTAGATAAGTATTATACAAAAATATTAAATATTGTCATACTTGACAAACACAAAGATAGATACTATCTTTTGAAACATTCTTTATAGAATATTTAATACGAGAGCTAATATTACTGAGACTTAATTAAAATGTACCTGAAATTGTGGTATTTTGTAACACATTTTATGACAATAGTAATAGAAATTAGGCAACATTTGTAAGAGAATATTTGGGTAAATGTAAAAACCTACTTAAAAACACAATATTATATCTACTTGTGTATTTCGTTACTCGATATATATTTATAGGGTTATTCAATGGAAAAAAGTCGAATTAAAATCATGATTTGAATCTACTAATACTATAAAAACGTATGTTTTCGATCACGTTAAAACGGGTGACCTGTTTTGTACATAATTTTGAAGTTAATAGATTTCGAGGAAAGGGCTTTAGGGGAGAAAGTAACACGGGTAGGGCCGCAGTTGTAAACTAGTCTTTAAATATCAAAATTAAACCGAAACACATGTCGAAAATAGATTGAAATAAAATCTTGAAGCAATTATCACATTTCAGGTTTCATTTTAAATTAAGCATCAGTAACTTAATACAGCAGGTCGACTCTCAAATTACAAACTATTAATCGAGAGTATAAACACGATCACTTAGGTCTAGTACACACTTTAAGACTAAACGCTGCGACTTGTCTTAACACCGACTTTCTTATTGACACTTTTGACGTTATTGACAGATAATTGCACACATCTGTCAAAATTGACAAGCTGGCCATGGATAAGTCAGAAGACATTTAAATAATTCATAAAATATGACTATATTTGAAAAGAATAGCAGTTTGTTGGAGGTAGCAATCATTAAAAGCTAGAAAATATTATTTATATTAAGAGTAAAGTTTATAATACAATAAAAACACCATTCTCATAAAAAGAGACTTATCTAGAATTGAAAGAACATAATTTAGTATGGAAAGAAACAAATTTGGGACATTTTAATTCCTATTGGACCAATCCTTATATATGTTGTATTTAATTATTTTTAATTCACAACGCCCTATCACCAGGGTGAAGGTTCTGTTCAGGAGATTTTTTTTAAATAAGTAGGCAAAAAAACTGCCACATTACAAATCTTTTTGACAGGACGAAGTCTGTCGGGTCAGCTAGTAAACCAATAATATTATCACCGGGATTAACTAGAGTCCAGTATTAAAAAGACGTATACAATATTTTCAAAACATCTACAGAGAGACGTTACAAAAAATTGCAAGTTGTTAAATTTAAAACGAAAATGACGGTGAAAAAAGAAAAAAGAAAATGTGCCCGTTTAATACAAAACGGTATTAGATTGTGTGAAATCTGGCACAAATTGCGTAGTAATGGTTCTATCGTAAATGGAAGCGTTATTTATTATGATGATCATAATGAATGACCGGCGAAATGGGTAAACAGAAATATTTGAGGTAAAAAGATGGGAATATTTGCCTTGGTATTCCTCTAAATTGTTCTTTAGAAATTGTATCTGTAAATGTAATAAGACGTAGTTTGATTTTTCAATAGAAGAGAATAACATAATAGAAGTCTTTCAATAATAATTATGGTTTAAACGACAATGGTTTTCCGACTCATTTAATTGTATCTATATGGGTTAGCACTTAGCTGAGTCAAAATTAGTAGGATTCGATGACCAAAATTGAGACAAATGATAATCCTGATTACTATTGAATTGGATCAAACGTTCCCATTCTTCGAAGAGCATTATTATCAGACTTTTATGATATATTAACTTAACTAATTGCAAATAGAAGCATTAATGAACAGTCGTTAGAACAAGTTGGAAACCTCAGAGAATAATAATAATAATGATAAAAGTAAGACGGCTATTTTAAGATAGAAGAAGAATTGTCTGTTGTTAAAATAGAAAATGTGTTTACAAAATCGTACAGTGTATTTCATGTACGAATGTATGCAGAGTAATAAATCGCGTACGATTTACGTACGTCGCTTTGTACGGTTCTAAGTTGTAACTGTAAATTTTGAGGTTATAAATTGCTTTACGACTGCCACCGATATTGCTGAACAATACTATCTTTGTTTCCTAGCTAGATTTTGAGGCTAAAATACTTGGAATAGATTGCTTTTAGAAGCAACTTTTATAGTATTTTTGGTCTGTCAAAATAATTCAAGTCTATAACGACTTTTGACTAAGCTTAAAGATTGTTATTAATCGCCAATAACTGAAACTGAATTTTAATGTGCTCTTCAAAGAATGGAGACTGGAGGGACTCTAATAAAATACCGCTTAGCGACCATCCGTCTTAAGAATGTCCGCGTCGAAGGTTCCCATTTAAACCCACTGACCGTTTAGAAAGTTATCTTTACTAATATTATAAAGCTGAAGAGTTTGTTTGTTTGTTTGATCGCGCTAATCTCATGAACTACTGGTCCGATTTGAAAAATTCTTTCGGTGGCTATAGGCTATCTATATATGTATATATATCATCACGCTACGACCAATAGGAGCAGAGTACCAGTGAAAAATGTTACAAAAACGGGGAAAATTATGATTCTCTTATGTGACGCAAGCGAAGTTGCGCGGGTCAGCTAGTGTATGTATATAACTGGTTGAGGAAAATGGATATGAAAGAAAATGTTGAACTGGAACATCGACACGTGTATCTATAAGTAGCTTTGGTGATGAAAGCATTCGTTAAAAAAAAAGATGTAAAATTACCCCTTTCGAAATAAGATACGAGGAAAAGCAGCCGGAAAGTTTTATGTACCATATGCCGAATTTGTTTTGAAATAATTGCTTCTTTCATGCAAATAGTATTAATAAATTCAATGTTTATGAAAATATTAATTTGTAGCGACAAATGTATTACAGCGCAAGAAGCTTAAAACATCTCCTAATTAAATTTAATCGGCTGTTTACAAGGTGAGGGCAGACGTTCGCTAATTAGCATTAAATTGTGCCAAAAGAACTTTAAATAACTCTTTTAGGCAGCTTTCTTAGATATAAACAAGATTCTTATTAAATTATAAATAAACCACTATGTACTGAATAGTTATTTAAAATCACTGGTACGTGCTAGTTAAATTTGTTTATCTGAATATAGCCGCAAGTTGCTGTTGTTAGCACGACACATCGTGTTTACATCTCCGTTACATACGTCTTTTGTTTTGCTCTATCTTCTTTCTAACAACGACTTGTTTCTAAATTCAGACACATAAATATATAACAGATTGACAAAAATATTTTTGTCTTTCTCTTCAGAGAGGGATTAGAAAGAGATGGCATATATTTTTACCCTAAATGACGTGTTTATATTTAGTCAGTCTTAAACGTCACCAGCTTTGATGTCTTCCGCTCCTGGCTTGTTCCTGTACTGCTCCCAGCCTTGGTAAGCCAGGTCTTGGGGGCTATCGTTGTCTCTGAAGGCAAAGCCACCTGAACCGTATTTGTGACCACTCTGAAATAAGAAAAAGGAAATAATTAGTCTGTTATCAAGCCATGTTGCGCCATCAACAATTTTAGTCTCGTAACAATTGGCCTGGATATACCGTTATTAAACTTCGGATTACTATTGAGAAACATTCTAATATAAGATAGAAAATACCAATAGCACTTTGTACGACCCGGGAATCGAACTCGAGAATTCGTGATCTGCTGCCGTGCATGATGCAGAGAAGTGAAGATATAGTATATAATGTATAAGTATAGTATATATAATAGTATGTAGAGATTTAATCGCATTACTGTCAAACAAAAATTATTACATAACAATTTATTATAATTACACGAAGCTTATCTATTCAAATTGATTGCACTCCATTAAATCAAATAATGCCAGAGCTACAAATTTATATATCTGTAGAATTCGAGTTATCGAGTGACTAAATACTAATTTCCAAGCCATTTGGACGTGCTATTTGAGCAATTTAATTTATTTGTGATTTAAATTACGCTAATAAATATCTAGTTTGTTATCACGATTTGTTTACGACAAAAGATATAGATAATCTTTTTAATTGCGAATAATTTGTGTATATAGTACAAAAGCTGAGTTTTCTTTATAGGAAAAAAGAGGAAAAAGTTACCACTTCTCAGCTCTTTACAAAACTAAAATGAGACTTGAACGGAAAAAATCTTTCGAACAAAAGGTTACCTACTATCCTTATTTCTTTTAATCACAAAAACAATCTTTAAAAATAGACTAACATAAGAACTGAAGCCCTCCTCTAATCTTTAAAATCGGTTAAAAATAATCCTTAAAAGTGAATACTCACAGAGTAGCTGTCATAATGTCCATGGCCATAAGATGGCGGTGGTCCATCTCTGTAGATGCCGGAAGAACCGAGGCCGATGCCAGCTGGACTGTACTGAGGGCCAGAGTAATGTCCAGGAGAGAACGGCGACGAGTTGGGCTTGCAGAACTTGAAGTAACCAATCACACCTGGAAAAGGAACAAGAAAGTTTTTTATTGTATTTTGTAGAAAATCATGAATAATCAGAATTGTTATTGTTGAATAGGATGGGTTCCAAACGTCTGCTCTCCTGTCTCCAAACTGAGTGGAAAGATAGTTCTTTATGATTGGAAGGCAAAGAAACGAATACTAATAGTCAATTTATACCACTATCGGCTATCAACAACCACAATAGCTATCGAAGAAATTTTAAAGGAGTAAGAAAACCGTATGAACTAATTTTTCAACACATTTCAAATGTCAAATTTTTGACACTCGTTGGTATAGACGGTAGAGGTAGAAAATCCCACCTTTGGTCAGAGTAAGTTAGAGTAAAAGTAGAGTTCGTAATTAAGGAATAAGAAACCTATGAAATATTCGTACATTTTAGGTATAAGATAAGTAATAAATCGTTGTCACAATGATATCTGACACCGTTTTTAATTAAGTACTTGTTAGTGAAAACATAACATTTCAGACTTAATTTATATTCTTCGAGCAAACTTGGCTGTAGAAAGTTTTTGTCGGGAAAATAATTCTCATACATAGTACACGCAATAAATAAAAACGTACTTCTAATCGATTTTCGACTACAGGCCAGTTTTATTGAAACTGGCTGGTTTGTGTAGGAGTTGATTTATAGTATCCGAGAGACTACATATTATAAAGATACACTCTGTATTCCATCACTTTTAACTCCCTCGCTAAGAATTACTCCTGTGGCGCGGGTACTTGTCAAACATACAAACAGCGGACACAAAGTATAATAATACTCGAAATAACTATTTGTGGATCGTACAAATAATTGTTCCGTGTGAGAATCCCGGCCACGCGACGCAATGGCAGCGGCGTGGTGATCTTAACCACTGCGCCCCAGACGTAGTCAAAGTCACCATATGGGATGGGTAATTAACACGACTGGTAGGAGATAAGGCTCAAGACAGACGGCTTAATCGACACGACCGGCGAGAGATCAGGCCCAGGATCGAAGGCTTTACTTGCCCACCGAAATAACGAAGTCCAAGACCTCACTGTCCTATATTAAGGTACTTACCAGGTACAATAAGAGCCATGAATCCGAGGAACTTCTTGAAGCTGGCGAGGCCGAGGATGAGGGGCAGGAACAACAGCAGCTTCAGCTTGAACAGCTTGAGGATCAGCAACATGGGGATGATCAGCTTCTTCAACTTATGACGGCCAGCTGGATTGAAAAATAGTTCATTAGGATCATGTTAATACATTAAATGATTTACCATATCATAAATAGGAGAGTTCTTCTTGCATTCTTTTGAAGCTTTTCATATCTTGATTTGTCTTTCTTAAAGAACATGTGCCATAACCAATTACCGTATTCTGAGGGTGCTATTTTTGAAGTGCCGAAACTCCAAAACACCCAATACTTTCTAATTTTTAGGCAATTATTTATAGTCCGACGGGTTTGCTCTACTGTAAGTATATCGTGCAAAAGTTGTTGGTCAACATGTTGACACAAGACATGCCCTTACACCTTTCAATCAAAGCAAGTCAGTTTCAAGGTTTCTCGGTCTTGACAAGGGAAGGTATACTCATGTACGGTTCTGGTATATATGTACTTACGGAAAGACGCCTTCTTGTCCTCAATAATGTCTACTTCATCAGCGATCTGGTTGATGAATCGTGGAGCGATGACTCCTTGGGATGTCACTTCGTCGTCCAGTTGCATCTCCAGGGCCGTTGATCTTAAGAACCTGGGAAAGAAATGAAGGGGACTTTAGTATAAAGAGCAAGTGATATAAAATTGCCAATTGCAAATATTATAACAAAAATGTGATAAGGATTGTAGTCGCGACAATGACATTAGTTATAGTTATCATAAGGTGTATCAGATAATGCAATTGCAAAGTAACATTTTCTGATACGAACATATTGAAACTTTACTTTAATAGAAATTACTGAGACTCAGGCGGTTTTTGGAAAGAACTGAATCTATCGAGACGGCAAGGTAAGACCTGCCATAATCCTCAGAAAAGTCATCAGCATCATCCAGTTTCCAATACTTTAATAAAGTTTCAATTATTTAAATCTAGTCCACATATTACATATAAATCTCACAAACTTACTCTGAACATATTGTAGAATGTAATTCACGTTTATTTAAATGAGACTTAGGCCTTGTTCCATGCAAATGAAGTTATGTAGTACTAACAGATTTGGCAATGAGTTGGAGACGGTGTGCCAAGAGCCTTACGTTGCAAGGAACTATAACTTAAAGTAGTTAACATTGTTACTTGGATAGTTGAAATGGAAATTTTGGAACAAGAGTTGTGTGAGACTTAAACTAAACTAAAAAGAAAGAGGTTTTTAGTAAATACATTTTTATAAAGTTTGTCTTACTTTGTCTTACAGTATACCATGACAATGTTACATAACTATCAGTAGCGCAATTCTCTAATACTAACGATTAGTTATCGAGAAATTTTGTATAAAAATGTAACCAGCGCCACTAGCGGGCACTGCTGGAACTATTTTTGCAGTACGTTTTAAACGTCAAACTTTCGACACTCGTCAGTATTGCAGGTGAAAAAATATCCTCGTCAATGATTAAAAGATATGGTGATTTAAGTTGAGTTGTACCATTGCCAGATTTTTTGCTAAACAGTTTCATTATTAAACTACTAAACGTTTCAAAAATCATGTTGCTGAAATGTTCCTATTAACTACTAACACGTCAACATTTTACCCACTTTCGTAATTCTTAGTAATCCTATTATAAATCTCTACTCGCGCGATATCACCGCGGCAAACGTCTGTGAAGCGCTTGTACGTGTGTACAGTCAACGTCAAAAATACCTATAAAATGCTCAATCGTACTATTTTGTTTGTAAATATCAATTAAATTATTGCTATTAGCCAGTAATAAATACACAATGATTGTTAAATTACTTTGAAGTTAAAAAAAACAAAAATTATTTTACTTTTTTGATTATTAAAATGGTGACTGCCCAATGGCACAACTTATAACTTCTATGGCACTACTGGTTGTGTTATCAGGAACAATTATTTGCAACTGTTCCCATTGGCACAACTAGACTACTACCATTTTACCAGCGGCCTAATTTTTTTTTAGTTGTGTTAGGAATTCACCGTTGAAGTGACCGCGTATACGTCATATTTTTGCTTTGACTGTACGTGTTTCAGCAATTATTATATTTAAGATCCCTAATGGATTTCCGATTAAATTCGCGTCTGAGTGCTTCGTCGTTTCCAGAAATGGAAGACTGTTTGTGAAGTTTTCACAGAATTACGTGGTATTAGACCTAAATTGTTAATATGATGTGGTAGATAAATTTTCTTTGTAGAGTTTCAATTTTATTAAGTTTATTCATTGAACATAAACTTTGAGTAATAGACAGTTTAAATGTTTAGTACTTGTATAAGAACGAACCACAATACATTTAAATAGTAGTAGGAAATGTCTTGAAGAAGAATTGAATCTGATATCAGCGGTGCTATACTACAACTTCAGCGCGACGATTCGATCCATTTAAACAATAGTAACTAGTGTAGATCCTACTAATATTAAAAATGTGAAAGTTTTTGAGAATGTATGCATGTAAGTATGGATGTTTGTTACTCTTTCACGCAAATACTACTGAATCGATTACGATGAAATTTAATATATAAGTAGCTGAAGACCCAGAATAACACGTAGGCTACTTTTTATCCTAGGGATCGGTATTTAAAGTCGCGAAATCGCGGGCGGGCTCTAGTTTAAATATAAATGTAAGTTACCTTTCAATCTTCCTCATGCCATATTTGACGAGTGCATCCCAGTCGGAGTCCCCACTCCTCGGCTGTGACTCCAAGGTTGGAGGCTCACGAGCTAACGCACGAGCTTGATGTTCTACCTTTACGAGGACCGCGTTTTCTGAGAGCCTGAAAAGTACATTTTATTGAAGCTTAGATGAAACATTATTTTTTTTTGGAAGAAGTGTGTGCAAGAAGGTTTAAAGACATTTAACCCATTACTGTTCCTCTGCTAAGCAAAAGTCTTCCAAAATTTTTGTTTTATCACTATGCTTTTATTAAACGTTAAATAATGGTTTAACAGAAGAAAATATTTAAAATTATATTTTCAAACGCAAACCATGAAAGACCTTTCATACTTTTGGTATGACTTGAGGCAATAAACCAACACAGTAAATGTAAGGTAGTAAAAGAAAAGAGGTCTACTTACTGGTAAGCTTGTTTGTCAAAGAAATCATCGAAAGATCTTAAAGCCTGTGCTTTGAAGCAGTCAGCCAGATCTCCCTGAATGCACTGCTGGGTTGATTGTTGGATGTAAGGGTCCTGGTCCTCACCGAGACCGATCCAGTCTAGAAGACCACGGCCTGAGGCTTGAGGCTGGAATAGTAAGCAAAATAGTTAGTATGATGGAAGGCTAGAATAATCGGGAGCTGAAATAAGTTTGAAATAAAATTCTTCCCAAATCTCTAATAAAAACCCTTAATAAAGCAACATCATGTTTTGAACAAAACTGCATATGAAAAATTATCTACATAATCAATCCGGTCTGCCTTTATACCAATTTAACTACGAAGATTTTTTTTAGAAACTATCAAATTATTAATCGAATTCCTTTTAGTCGATACAGGAGTGCTAAAAATAATTTAAAGGCCCTTTAACTACTAGTTAAGGTAATTAGAAGCTACTCACCGATCTTCCATTATCACTTCCAAAATTCAAAGACCTTCCTTCGGAGACGCCCTCCTGCTTAGGAGGCTGGTCAGGCAGCCTGATGCCGCCTTCTCCTCGCGACTGCAGCGTGAGCCCTGCCGCTATCACCAACATCAGCCATCGAGCTTGTGATAACATGTTGAAACACTACCTGGAAAAAGAAGATAGGTGAAGGAGACATGTTTAAAAACTACACTTAATTGAAATTTAGAAAATGAATTTTCAATGTGATGAAGAGATTTTTTGGACACTGTTCAGATTCTGTGGATTACGGCTCCTTCTCTTAAAAGAAGCTTATGTTTCGAAAATGAAATTTAATTAAAATATTTTCTAATTCTTGAAAGAGAACTGTAAATTACAATTTAATTATTAATGTGCTTATTTTTCCTTTATTTTTGTTGACCGTCCAACTTTATAGATGCCTTTGCGTCGATATTAAATTTCCCTGAAGACAAGTTGAACTTATGCTAAGATGTATTCCTTTTAACCTTTCCGTTAAAATTCCTACAGAAAATTTTATTCATCTCCTATATTTCATATGAAAAGCCTAAATTGCTATATATCCCTGTCATGTTCATTCAAAAGTGCCGAGTTAGGTCCATTTTTGTAGTTGCGATTGGTTTCCCTCCCTTAGGATCTGAGGTTTAATCCAGAATCATGTTTTTGATCAGGCCTTCAGTTTTGCTTATTACATTACTACATTGACTGAGCCTGCAGGGAAATACGGCAGGGTACCTATCCCTAAGGCTTCGTTTGAATTAGTTGCATTATCGGGTGAGTTCCTTTGGGTACATTTGAGTCCTACGTTTGGTAATCGCGTGTTCAGTTTTTCCTGTTATCTAACTTCGTTTGTTGGGATATAAATCTATTTGAATATATTTATAGTGGTAATATAGAAATTTGTTTCATATTGATATGCATTTGTCTTTCAGACTTTTTTGTCTTTATTTCTATCTTCTATTCTATCAAATAGTCTTTACTTTCAAGTAATTGAGTTTTTCCTAACCACGAATTGTCAAAAAAAGCTTTGGCGTATGTTGGTTGATGATAAATATTAAACTGTTTAGAAGTATATTATACCTTAAATTATGTATCAATAAGAGCTAAAGACACCAAATTCTATAGCCAATTAGTCTGATAATTAGCTCTTAACAAGCTCGACTAATTAACAAGCAAAATGATTATGTTCGCTATAGTACAAAAGCTGTTATTTAGCGTAACGAACAAACACTTAAAGATACACAAATAATGTTGTTTGTAGAACATTTCAATGTATATGATACTAATAATTGTGAACATTGACAGGTCTTAATTCAATTTCGCTCGGCATAAACACATCAAACGTTAGTATGAACCGCGGCAATCACGGAGTTTTGAGAGTAGTGTTTGTGTTAAATTACCTTAGTGGCTTGTTTTACACCGTTATGTTAGGCACTATTTCATGGAGAATATATTATTTGTTGACGGGACTTCAACACGTGACATAATGACATTGAACCTAATGCAATCAAAAACTTTGCAATACAACCGCACTACGACTTAAAAGAACTACTAAAATATGTAAACAGTCAAAATCTGGGGATGTTTCTGCACTGAATATTTTTTTTAAACATAGGTAAAGGGTAAAATATAGGTTGAGATATAAATGAAACTATATTGCTCTTTCATTTGTGCCCAAAAAATACCTCTAGAATAATACTCGTCAGATAAAGACAGTGTAAAGCATCTTATCCGCAAATTGGTCTTTAGTTATTCAAATCGTAGCTATTTAAGTGACAATTTTATAAAACAGAAATCTACAAAAAATATGCTTGATATTTCGGCACAGGCTACACTACCTGTGATTGACCATTTTCATTATACAACTTGTTTCAATGCAGGTCAATACAGTTTGGTTAAATTTGTAATATGTATATTACGATTAGTGTTAAAGTTCATGTCGGTGTAAAATAATCCTAATATTATTTGTAGGGCTAATTGGCGAAACATCGCTCGGGATAAACTCGTAAATGATGTCAAATATTCAAGAGTAATACACTGTACGGTTTTGTAATTAGCTCCACATTTACAGCGGTATTTCACTGAACTTGGTTACAATTTCATTATACAATATATTATTAGTTTGTTCAATAGAAGTTAATTAGTCGTTTTGATTGCAAACATTTTCAAGTCGAAAATTTACAAGTAAATTTAACAACATGCTTGATAGACGTAAAAAAAGAATTTAACATTGAGAATAATGTAATAATGAGAAAAACCAAAAACACTTTTTTCGACCTGGCACTAAACCCGGGACCACGAGGTCAGCAGTCAGATATACTACCGATTGCGCCACAGAGGCAGTCAAATATTGTAAAGTTAAAGTTTTTAAAGAAACCATGCAAAATAATTATGTGCTGAGGCTACAATTTTCAAAAAGAAATTACAATTGTTCTACTCGCAGAACACAAAAACATAAAGAAAAGTAGTAAACTTGTTGGTTCATATATTACCCTATAACTCCTAAACGCATAAACAAAAAGCAAACTACATATAGTTAAACTAGTCGGAACAAGTTAGCGCGAGTGCAGGCAATTTCCTACTTTTACATTATGGAGTTGTGTCGTACTTTCTAGTCGTGTATTGCGATCTATAGCACGATAGTTATTTAGAATATCGATACATTACTGATTTATATAATGTAAGGTAAAAACGAATAAAAACTTAAAAATAAAAAGCGCTTTTGTAGTGCAAAAAAGCCATTTCCTAGTACGATGGTGTCAGTTCTGCTATCGTTATTATTGTATGAACTATTGTTCAACGCCTCTAGCGGATTGCGAAGAAACTAACTTTTGACACTTGCCAGTATGGTGGACTCGAGACCTAAGCCCTGCCTCGTGTGGAAGGACACCTTTGATATGTAGTGGAAAGTCATGGATTAAAAAAAACTATTGATAAATAATTATAAATGGCAACAAATCGATTAAATACTTATCAGGATTGTTGTACTTTTCACAGACTAGCTCCATAAAGTGAAAGATTCTATATACAGGGTGTCCCAAAACTCAACGATAATCCGAGACAGGATGACAGGCCAAATCATACCGGTCCTAGGAAAAATAAGAAAAAAATTCTATATCACTTAGTTCAGCAATAATAGACATATTTCAAAAAAGTTGAAATTCCACACCCTTGGCCGCATTTTCAAGTCCTGTGATCACGAATGTCACAATTTCGCTGTGTTTTTTTGAATTTCGTGATCTTCATTAAATATGCTATGAATCGTCAAACAAATTAATGCACAAAACATTGTTAATTTAATAAAAAAAGCTAAGTTTTAGTGAGTCATGGTTCACAAAAATATCGTTAGTTAACTTTGACGCTTCGTATTGAAAAAAAAAAGTACTAAACTACCCTTGGCAAGTTATTTCAAAAGTTGGCGCATTTAATCAAGATTTCAAAATGGTGCTACACTTGCCACTTTTCTTGCCATCAAAAAATGTTATTTTTATTTGAACGAAGAGTATCCTCGCAGATGGATCGAATGCAGTGGTTCAATTTTGTGGCCTCCTCGTTCCCCCGATCTAAATCCAGTAGATATTTTTTACTGGGAATGCCTAAAAGAAAAAGTCTATTCGAAATCAATACAAAATCTATCAGAACTTCGCCCGAAAATTGACACATATTGGTTATGGATTGACTCAATTACCTCTTTACTAAAAATAATTGCTTTCCTCCGGCACGAATACAGGCTCTGCAACCGCGTACAAAAGATCTTTTCAACAGTCAAGCAAAATTCCTTGCATTTATTTCCTTTGACGCTGTGTCAATTTTCTGGCGAAGTTCTGATAGATTTTGTATTGATTTCGAATAGACTTTTTCTTTTATGCATTCCCAGTAAAAAATATCTACTAGATTTAGATCGGGGGAACGAGGAGGCCACAAAATTGAACCACTGCGTCCATCTGCGAGGAAACTCTTCGTTCAAATAAAAATAACATTTTTAATGGCAAGAAAAGTGGCAAGTGTAGCACCATTTTGAAATCTTGATTAAATGCGCCAACTTTTGAAATAACTTGCCAAGGGTAGTTTAGTACATTTTTTTTTCAATACGAAGCGTCAAAGTTAACTAACGATATTTTTGTGAACCATGACTCACTAAAACTTAGCTTTTTTTATTAAATTAACAATGTTTTGTGCATTAATTTGTTTGACGATTCATAGCATATTTAATGAAGATCACGAAATTCAAAAAAACACAGCGAAATTGTGACATTCGTGATCACAGGACTTGAAAATGCGACCAAGGGTGTGGAATTTCAACTTTTTGGAAATATGTCTATTATTGCTGAACTAAGTGATATAGAATTTTTTTCTTATTTTTCCTAGGACCGGTATGACTTGGCCTGTCATCCTGTCTCGGATTATCGTTGAGTTTTGGGACACCCTGTATATTTGACACTTGACACTTGTGCACTGTGCGTTAATGAAACGACAAAATTATGTGGTCACCTACAATCGTTGTTTTGGGTCTGATTGTATTTCGTGTCTGTTGTATATTTTGTAAAAAACTTTGTGCACAAAATTAAACACCATAAAGTGTATCTAGTCATTTAAACTGTCGAAAGTTAAGGTTCGTTGTATCTATGTGCTGAGAAAAAAATATTTCGAGTACATTGGTAATAGTCGCTTAAATGTAATGACCTACGAATAAAACATCAACACTAAATGAGGAAGAGACAATAGTCTACGTGACTTAACGGTTGTACTGAATTTGTTGAAAGTACCCTCATTTGGACAAGTCATGCGAGAAATTTGTATCGTACATAAAAATATGTGGTCGATAAGTTAGTGCAATTGTTTGTATGATTGTTCAAGCGTGAAGTGAAAATTATTCAAATGGAGAATGAAAAAAAGAGCAAGAACTTAATAGTCTAACGTAGTGCTGATAGTAAAATAAAATAAGTTTTTTTTTAAATATTAGTATAGCGTTAACTAACATTACTCCACCAGAGAAAATAGTTCCAAACTCTACCTACCCAAAGAAGACAAGGCGAGATACTAAGCCGGTATATTGTGTTATTAAATATTGCATTGAAAGATTACGGTCATGACCAGGTTAATAATGGATATTTCGTTCCAAGGTTAAGATAGATATGCCCCAGGTAGCGTAGTCCCTTAGTCATATGAATTGTTCTTTGCAAGATTTACCTGCATATAGTAATATGCGGTACAAAATAAAAGTAAGATTAATATTAAATGGATTGTTAGTTTACTTCCAAGAATCTGCTACGGTCAATCAACGGGCGATGAAGCGTGACAATAAAAGCAAAAAAACCTTTTATTCTCGCCTTGCATTGAGGTATGGAAAGCAAAAAATACGCAGTTATTGGTGTTTAAAGGGTTAAGATACCAGTTGTTAAGAAAGTAATTTAAATGAAAACTGTATGTTAATATGACAAGACCCTTACAAGTTGAACAGGAAAATGTGATAGAGCAATTCCAAGAAAGAGTACAACTTAATACATCGATAAAGAAGAAAAACAATTTTAATTGCAGGTGCAATATGGAAACAAAAGCAGGAAAGTAAAAAGATTAAACAGCAAGAAATCAGCCGGTTAATGAATTCAGTCACTTAAGAAAAATAACAATTATGTGATAATAGTAGCGTAATTAGTAAACAATTTGTCACAAACAAACAAAAAAAGCCGCGAAAGTTTTGTTTACCACCAAAACTATAACAAAAGGCGAACTTTAACAAAATACTAAACTTTCTCAGGCCAATTACATTTCGAGTACGGCAAAACACAACAAAAAAAAACACGAAACACAGTGCTTACTTTTCAACACAAAGTATAGATATTCACATGGCGATTTGAACACGGTGTTCGACACAGTTTCAGTTGGAAAACGGTTGGACACCTACATCGTACGAGCGAGGCATACGGAGCGCGACGCCGGACTGCGCACGCGCGGCCAAATAGCGGCCGCCATGATGAATTTTGAAAAGTAACGAATTAATTACGTGATTGTACTCATTTCTTTCTTAAAAAAGTAATTTTAGGTCATTTTTTTTATTCTTTTATAGGAATAAGTAGAACATGTTGATTCAGAAACTATTATTTCTTGTTGGACGTTCTGAATTTTTATAATAATCTTTATTGTGTCAGTGTAGAGTCGAAATTCTGTCAATGACGTTTTGCAGACTTAAATGTGATGACCGACTCTATCATGATATGGTTGGATGCTATAGCCAGTACTATTTTTGCTAGCAGAAAAAATCATATAATTTTTGAAACTCTGGCTATTATTAATTAATTTCACCTTATTACATAGTAGAGCAGAAACCTTTTCTTTTGACCAAATAGAAATAATTATTTTCTAAAGGCCTGATCCAGTTCTCATTCTGGAAGCAGACGCTTGCCCTGACGTATGTCGTCAAATGAGTGAAATAAATTTTGTTCAATGATTAATTTACTTACTTATTTTTAAAGCAAGGCAAAAAAAAGTCAAACTTATAAAAGATTTCACACCGATCTTAAATCATTAAAAATTCACGTCAAGAAAATTACATAAGCAAAAGTTGGTCAAAGTGGTTTGAATATTCAATGTTGTTTATTGCTATCTCGTGGCCTTGACCGAAGAGACAAGTTTTCATACTCTCTTAGAAGTTTGATAACTGCCTGAAAATACCTCCGAGATATTGTTGACGGTGGCTGAATTTTGTATAGAGAAAAACTTTTACATTGATGATAAATGTTGTAATAGAAAGTTGAGTTTGGCTAGGTTTTGGTTAGTGATTGTAAATGTAGTTTGGTCGGAGTCTTGTTGGATTTTTCTATTATGACATTAAGTAGCAAAAAGTAAGGATAGCTGTCACTTTTTTTGGTCAGTAATTGGTTTGTGTAGACTTCAAAATTAATGTAAATCTGCTTTATGTTTAGAGTAAAAAGATTCAAACAAATATTTTTTTAAACATAGTATCTGGAATAGAGAGTTAAGAGACAGGAAGTAACGCCAACACCTGCGTTTTAGTAGAAGCCAGTTTGTCTTCAAAAACAATTAATCATACTGCTTAAAATACCAATAATTTATCATTAAACAAAAGAAGCCATCAAAATATTAATTACAGCTACCCGTGTGTGAGTTGCCCCAAAATATTTATTTATTTAACAATGTAACCAATCCTTTCAAATGAATCATCACCTTACATCATCAAATATAACGCTTTTTACTCCCCAATTATACTTTTTTAACTGTTAACCAAACTTTCATTCTATCAAAATAACTGAACCTAAACGGAGTGCAAAAACATTTGGCTCTTAATCATTTGTTCAGTTACTGTATAAAAAAACAACTTATTGCGCTCTCCGGCTACCGTTGTGATCTGAATACGTAAGTTCTGAAAACTTTCATGAGGGAATGTGGAAGTAAATGTGGTATTGTCACAAGTAAATTTAATTCAATATCAATCACGAAATAATGACTTGAGTCTAAAATGCAAATTGGGGTTTGACTTCGCATTAATTTAAAATAGTTTTAAACAATGTTCCTCGAGCTCATTTTTTAGCGATGCTTTCCTCAACCCTTAGGCAAAGCCAGAAAGGCAAAGATAACAGTTATTTTTTCTTAAAAATGTATGGATGTGAATGAGGCACAAGAAGTTTGTAAGGATTGTAATCCTTACAAACTTCTTGTGCAAACTTCTTGAGGCACAGTCAAGTTTGTAAGGATTACAATCCTTACAAACTTCTTGTGCCTCATTTGGTACACCAAGTGGCGTTGCTTAGTCTCTGCTTACCCCTATGAAAAGAAGGCGTCATATTATGTATGTATGTATGTATGTATGTATGTAAAACATTTGTTGCCAATGGGACTTTAACCTTCGCAACAGTGACGTCAGTATCTTCAAATATTATACAAGACTCGTCCCAGTTCGCGAAGGACTAACTTTCTAAAGAACTGTTGTGTGTCGACAGTTAGTCATAATGTCATTAGTATTCTCAATGACTGGCCTGTGTCTGGTAGACGTAATGTTTTAGTGTTTATTATGTTATAAGTAGTTCAGGGTCTTGTGCACCATTAGAAATAGTTGCCAATGCTTGGAATATATTTAGAGGCACATAGAATATCATATCTTCGCATTGATGCCCAAGAGTGCAAAAGGTGTCTTTTGTATTGTAAAAAAATACGAAAGCTTTGCAAAAGCGAGCCTGAAAATTGCAATTGAAATGTATATTTTTTAAGCCTTATCTTGCATTTTTCACAGGATAAAATTAAGAAAAGTGTATTATAGGTGTGATTAAAAATAGTAAAATGTTTGTTCAAATTTTGCTGTGATAAGCATATTGTAAGAGTCCTACAACCAGTTAAGGTATGATTTAATTCAATGTAATGAAGCTGTAGGTATTAAAAAATTCTACCCAAATTATACAGTTCGGTATTGACTTGTGTGCTGCCACATCCAATATTCGTTCATACATGTACTTGACCCACTATAATAATGACGAAGGAACGAACTTTCTACGCATCAAGTGGGTTGTTGTGTCCTGACTATTGTTGCGTTTTAGGGTTAAAGGCAAACACTTGTGTGTTTTAGGGTTAAAGGTATAACACTCGAGTGTTTTAGGGTTAAGAACCTAGACTAGAAAAGAGGGTATGAACTTTTTTGTGGCTTCTTTTAAGATTTTTTTAGCTAGTTTACTGGTGTAAAAAAAACAGTTAGAGCTTATTTTACTTAAAATACGATAGGTGATAAAAATCTACGATGACAAATTTGCGAACTCATTACAAACAAAAACGAAACATATTGCAGAAAAAATTGCTATAAAACTATAAACCCACTTATGTCACAAAAAAAATCAGTTCAAAGTAGGCTTTATCTAAATATAACATTGAGGCTATATTTCCATACAATGTAGTTGACGTAATGATCCAAGAAAGGGTATTGTGTGAAACAGAACTTTCACTATCCTTATACAACAATAACATGTCACCGAAACTGATACACCAATTTTTGTTGCATCTCTTTCTTATGTAGAGCTTTAGAAAGAGATAGAAAATAAGACTGTACTTTAGTTAGTATATTACCGGCTTTTAGCGACTAGTTATGCCTATGATCGTTCAGTTATTAAATAACTAACTCCAAGAAAGGCCAGGCTGATGATGTAAGTGTTATCGAAAAAGAGATCAAAATTATATCTTGGTTAGGTTAGTAATAGTTAGTATCTATCCCTTGTTAAGGATAGTTTAATATAATTAATGCTCTTAACAATTGTAAGCAAGCTTTAGTGCAATAAATTATGAAATACTTAAATGTAAGATAACTGTCAAAATACACAAACTTTTTGAGAATACTTAATCTTAGGAATAATAATCTTTTACAAACTTCTGAAACTGTCTTAATATTAATCCTTTAGCTAAATAATTAAATTAACCAAATCCAAAGTTTATTAATTTAAAATTATGAATGTACGAGATTGATATGTTAATTCAAAACTCATTAAAAGTCATCCAATAATAACATATGATAAATTAAATTATAACTCAATTGTGGTATTAAAATAATGAACAATAAATTTCTGATTTGATTAACTTATGAATTTGAATCGAATGATTAACTTTTTGAATATGTTGGTTATTGTTTGATAATTTATATGTTGATAATATGAATTATTATTGACGTAGTAGAAATGTTTTATTTAGTGACAATAATAAGCATAAATGAGTACTTAAGTACGGATAGACTTAAGACCTAAATCACTTTCAATATAAAGGATACACTTGCTTAGCAGTTGAATAATAAATGGGTTAATTTTTTTTATGATATTTGTAAATTTATTTTGCGAAGCTCAAAGCTAGAAAAATCTTTATTGGTATCTAGTACTATCTATATTATAATACATATTAAAAAAAATACTACGAAAGTGTATGTGTTAGGCTTTTTCAGCCAAGCCGTCAAAACGATATTGATGAAAGGACGGAGATAGTTAAATGTTTTTTCATAAAATCAGTCGTCAAATAATTTGACCCCTATTCAAATCCCTTTAAATTTTAATAATATGTATGTAACAAGTATGTACTGAAAACTTACCTTATTTGTTGTTAATCCAAAATTTGTGGCAAACTAGATCGCGTTCAATGCACTGAACGTTGCAGACGAGAGTGGCCGGCCTGCTGCCAAACAACCTTATATAATAACAAAACATAAGAATTGCATAAACCTCTGTGAGGGTACACACAGACTGGGCCACTTTTTGTTGAAACGGAACTTTAGTTGTGTCTTTTGATGACTCAAGCTAGCTGTGTTAAAGAGGTAGTGTATAGACATTTACTGTTTTTAGGCTGTTTGTTTTTTTATTTTATTTTATTAGAATTGAAATAAAGGTTAGGAATCGATTGATAGTCTGAATTTTCAGTATTATGATATAGGTAAATAGAGTCACTTTAAGACACTAAGTGATGTCGATAGTTTCTTGTGTCCTCCAATTTAATTTACTTCAAGGGTTGATTACATCTTTTTTTATAATTGAACCGGTTTTACTGACTGTTTAGTTCTCCTTCTGTTTTGCTGCAGCAGTTTTCTCTATAAAAACAATAGTAAGCCTGCAACGTTAAAAGTTAAATAATGACACGTAAAATACTGTATAATTTCAAATATCTATAAAATTTTAAATATCTGTAAATGTGACTTAAAAATTATCTCTCGCCACTATACAGTTGCTCGACAATCACGGGCAACTTTCAGTCGCCACATCTGTCTTCAACTTAATTTTTAACCGATTACGATTACGTAAAAGAACACTTTTAACTTTAAATCTAAAACCATAAAGTCTATTTTCTACAATTCACTGCAGACTTGAACAAACTTAAGTTTATCATTGGACCACGAAGCACTGTCAAGCTAATAAAAGACGTACGTGAATTGTTTTAAAGTTGATTTTTGCTTGAGTAATACTCGTAATGAACTTGCGAACCGGAGTTTGAATGAAGTTAGCGTAACTTGGGATATCCCAGTGAATATTCGTGTGAGTTGGTTAGTATGGAGTAGGCTTCTAAGATATACATAATTATAATGGTTTTACCCATGGTTTCTGAGCACATTTAGCGGTAGTTTATCTGTTCAATAGCGTTTTTATATAGGTTTAAACGCTATTGAATAGATAAACTACCGCTAAACGTACCTAAGAAACCGGGGATTAGTCAATTTTCCATCGTCAGGTTATTCTATTCAAAAGGAGCCACGATTCGATACTTAGCAACAATTCTCGATAGAGCATAGTTTCCATGTACCCCAGAGTATTTTTGAGACATATGCATATTCGGAAAATTGTTCGGAAGGACTGTAACGATTATCTAATGATTGATTCTTAATATAAATACGAAATACAAATGTTGGCATTTTCAGAGAATTTTTTGGTATATTACGTGATATGTATAAATTAATCACGCATTAAAATAATACATAATAGATTACAAATAATAATTAACGCATCTGCACGCATTTATTTAGCATACTGCCCCCGATTGTAGTTTATATCTATAAATACATGTAGACTATTGTAGACCTTAATTCAAAGAAACTAAATATACAATAGACTGCCTCTGTGGCGCGGTCAGTAATGTTGACCTGTTGATCACATGGTCTCAGGTTCGTTTCCCGGGTCGGACAAAGTACTATTGATATATTCTAATTCAGTTAGTATATTTTTGATAGTGCTCAGGGTTACAGTTCGCTTTTTTTTACGTGGGACCATACAATTTGTATATGGCGAAAGGTCTATAGTAAATAATCTACACCTCCCAGGTTGTAATATTAAAAGGTATTTAATACAATTTTGCAAAGTAACTTTTCTAATAAGGATATACATACGTATGTGAAAATAACCCACAGCATCATTTCCGGTGCATTCACAGAGAAGATTTTACGGTAAGTAACGTCGCGAAAAAAGCCTTATAGTAGCAGTATCGTAGTAGTTGCAAATGACTAATACTTTGTCGCAACAAGAAGCCGTTTCCATACAAATGTATCAGCACACTCCAGTTGTTATATCCTGGTGGGTTTCATAATTCAGTTCATGGAGACTACCAGGAATTCCCTTCAGCAATACGTTTGGTAAGCGTTTGTCAATTTTAACCTTGACTCACCATAGCCTGTTGATAGAGTTTGTATGGGATTTTTTATTGTCGAAATAAAAGCTATTATATCCTTCATTTGGGCTTAAGATGGACTCGAGGCCTTAAACCTTACCTCATTGCAGAAGAAGATCCTTGCCCAGTAGCGGGACAATAGTAGTGCAATTTATTTTAAGTCCTTCTATCTGATGCCTGATTGCATTTGTTTTCACGCAACTCTATACATGATTATGACAATGTGGATGTAAATGAAGCAAGTTCAGTTTTGTAAGGATGTTACCAATTGGCGTTCTCTGGTCTATGCCTACCTCTATGGGGAAAAAAGGCGTGATTTTATATATTTATGTCATAGATAGTTATTATGCAGAAAGACTTGTAGAGCTTGCTCAAAGCATCGTTTTCGAATCAAAATAGCATTTCCTGAGTTCAATGACCTCTGGTAAATAGGAATAAACACAATCGTTTATGTTTTTTAAGGCTTTTTCTTTTAAAACTTAGCACGTAGGAAACTTTTTCTAAAACTAAAAAGGTGGTTAGCGGTTTTACCGTTAATGATCCATGTTGTATTACTTGTGACGTAAACACATAGTGATGATTCATTGGTTTTTGCGTTACACTTGCGTAATACAACCTTCAAGACTTTATTTACAAAGTTTGGTTATGTAACTTCGGAAGGAGTAACTCGGCCAATCCATTGTATGAATGTGAGTGCAGCTTCGTTTATGTCTACAGATTATGACTATTGTGAGTGGTAAACATGTAACACAGTGGCGTAGCATGCATTGGCGGGACCCCGTATATAAAATTGTTTGGGGGCCCTTATATTGTTTAGGGGCCCTTATATTGTTTGGGGGTAAAGATTTTTCACAAAAGAAAATTATATTAAATAATAATAAAATATACAATAATTATTATTATTTCTTTTTCTTTACACACTTTTGGGGTATAATTGATACGGCAGGTACGGCGTTAGCTACGCCCCTGATGTAACAGTACGGTCATATCTGTCATCTTTTGTGTATTCAATTATAGCTTTCCGCCGTCGGCTTTGCCTGCGTGTAGTTTCAGCTCCCTCAGGGTAGAATTTCCAAGAAGCTTCTCTTAGTGCTCCCTGCAATCTCCAATGAAGATATATGCCAAAATTCAAGCGCTTAGGATTTTGGCTTCGCGTTGTCTGTCAGTCAGACACTCAGTAATGGTCATATCCAATTACTGTGTTCATGAAAAATAGGTACAATTTAAAGGCGATTGAAATATAAATGCATATAGGAGACCTCTACTTTTGGAATTTAAAGAAAGATTATTTCATTTAACAAATGTTTTTCATGTATGAGCATAATTAGATTTTTCTAGGAATGTTAAATCGTTAATCGTAACTTGACCGGATCTGTTTTAAATTTATTGAATTTTTAAACAGTTCTTGGTAGAAATAATCGCAATGCTCGCTTTTAGCTTGACAAAGGAAAGTTAGACCCTGATCAGTAATGGAACATTGTCCACAACTCAAGGTATTTGCTTGATCTTTCTATATAGGAACTGTGCTAAAATATTATGTTTCTTACATAAGAAAGTGCATGACTCTTTAACTATCTGTTAAGTCACGGGTTTTCAGAGTGCGTTCAAAATTGTATTTACTATTATGAACACTAGGTATTACGTCATCGAATACTTTCATATCTTAAATGAAGGGAGAATACCACATTACGAGGTTATTTATCGGATATCTTATTACCCGATTTCGTGACGTAAAGGAGAGTAATGTTTTAACGTCCATATGTTGGTTGTCTTGCAGGAAGCGCGATTCTGTACAGTCGGTTCTATCGAGTATCGAAAGTTTGACGTTTAGAATGTACTGCCAAAATAGTTCCTACAACTCCCGTCAGAGGCGCTGATCAGATTTTCATACAGAATTTCTCGATGACAGATCGGTTGCCGGTTGTCGGTAGTCGATAGTAGCAGAGAATCGAGCTATTGTTTAGTTATTTTAAATTTCAGTATTGATGTTCGTTCCGTTCGATTTTATCGTAACCTGTACGATGTACTCGACTATTACTAGCCTATTGCAAACTAGGCTTAGCAGCAAATTAGTGATTATTGCCAAACGGTAATTTGTGTTATAAATTAAGGTCTCATGTGTGCCTAGGGCATGCAATTCGGATATCTGAATATCCGTTTTATTCGGATATTCGTCCATTTTACTATTCGAATAATTTTGGAATGACTATTCGAATATTTCGAATAAAACGAATACTTGATTATCTATACTAATATTATAAAGCTGAAGAGTTTGTTTGTTTGTTTGTTTGTTTGAACGCGCTAATCTCGGGAACTACTGGTCCGATTTGAAAAATTCTTTCAGTGTTAGATAGCCCATTTATCGAGGAAGGCTATAGGCTATATATCACGCTACGACCAATAGGACCAGAGTACCAGTGAAAAATGTTACAAAAACGGGGAAAATTATGATTCTCTTATGTGACGCTGCGCGGTCAGCTAGTGTGTTATAAAGACTGTTGTATCCGAACATAAACAAAACTGTCGATAAAAATATGCGTGTATCCGATTTCGGCTATTTGTACGGACCAATAGCAGTTGAATAACTGGCCGCTCATTTAACGACAGTACACTAGACGCACTAAGTTTTATGCGCTCTTACTATTTAAACACACGAAAGTGAATTGTTTTATTTATTTTGAATTTGTTTTGTTTGTAACTTTTTCATTGTTTATTTCTTTTATTCGTGCTTTAGCTAAGTATTACTCTTCATAAATATCTAACAAAACAGTTTTAAGTTGTTTATTTTTAAATAATTTTTCAATAGTTCTTTAAAGTATTCGTAAAATTCGTTTTATTCGAATTATTCGAATAGTGCCGAATTTAGTATTCGAATTATTCGAATAGTAATATTAAGCGAATACTGCATGCCCTATGTGTGCCTGCGTCAATAAGACTGTTAGGAAAAAGTTCTCGGAAATAATTTTTAAATTAGAGGCTCACCTTGACGTTTCTTCTTCTCAGAAAAAAGCCTGTTATATTTGCTAATAGGCCTTTGATAATGTTTCTATTTTGTATATTATTTTGGCTAGGATGTTGAAATGGAATTGAGTTGAAATCGATACATAACAGGAGTAGGCGTCACATATTATAATAATATAACTAAACGATACCTTCATAAGGATGAGTTATGTCCTAAGTAGGATTATAAATGTGTCATCAACTTAAAAAAAAAGATATTACTACGAATACCCATTACTGTGCCACGGCTGGGCGAAAGTCTCTTCCCGGAATTGGGGTTAAGAGTTTAGACTTCAGATTTATTACGCTAGAAGAATGTAATAAGAATACTAAAACAAGATGTTGTAAAAATCTACATGTCACATGGTGCAAAGTCAATTGACGTCATCAAAGAAGTCAACAACCTCAATCGAACCTACTGCCCGCCAAAACACAAGCTCGAATCCGGCACTACTAACCGAATAACACACATACGTTATTACAAAATATTACACATTACACCGGCTGATTAATACACGAAAATTATAAAAACAAAAAGCAAAATCAACTCTATCTCCATTACAATAAGACTCAATTTAGAATTCCCTTTCACCAGCGAAGATTAATAAGACAGTTCTATTTTCTTGTGAAACGAATTTGAATCGTATGTCGTTTGTACTAAGGTTGATTATTCTCTGTGGTGTATGTAGACATGCCAACTTTCTACAGAAAGTGGTAGGGGAAGCATCAAAACAGGATCTCCATACATTATAGCGTGACTCAAATGTCTCGATATTTGTCAACAATGTTTTTACTACAAGTATCATGAATTTATGAGTCATTCATAGATTGTAACTTTCTTTAGTATTGATGGAATAATTTAAAGTCTTTCCTCGTTTTGGAAATTATTACGTTCAGTTTAAAGCGTTTGTCGTTGATTTGACAATCCACACCCTGTTGGGCAAGGATCTCCTCCCGTTGTTAGGGAGGGATTACGCCTTGAGTTCATCACACTGGCCAAGTGCTGGTTCTGAAGAGAACTGTACTAAAAAACTTTCAGGCATGCAAGATTGCATTACGATGTTTTCCTCCACCGTGGGTGTCAAAAAGACAGTGATAATTAATTCTAACATACAAATAACTTCGAAAATTCATTGCTTTGCTTCTTACTGGCTCTCTCTTCTTACTTGGCTATCACTGCTCTCATCAATTAACGGTAATCAGTAACTTAAAAAAAATACTAACACTTATTTGCACATTTCATTAGTACAACGCTTTTTAAGTGCTTACTACTATATCCACTCTTCACCTAATTTCTAGTCTAATCTCGTACTAGCCTAGTGCGTTCTTACAAAGAAAAGTCTAATGAAAGCCTTTAATGTTCACGTTTCAGAAACAAAATGTATCACTAGTTCATAATTCAGTTCACGTCTGATAAAAAGAACACTTCATTAGTTGGTTTTGTAATACACAGTGTATTCAGTGTGTTGGTTTGTTATATAAGATTTACCTCTTCTGTCCAGCACGGGTAACATTGAGTATCGGCAGTTTGACATTTTAAATGTACTACTGTGGGGCGAAATTTGCCCTCTGAGAAGAGCTATGCTTAGGTATGGAGACCAACAGCATCACGTGTGGCATCTTCACTCTTTTCTGAACTTAAGGTTATGTTTATGTCCATTGAACATAAATGAAAAGTTGATCGTTTTCGTAGTAAGACAAAAACTACTTATCTCAAGCGAAGACTTATCGTATATTATTATTATGTAGTTTTCTATCCATAAAAGTCTTCATAAAAGGATTTTACTGAAGAAATTCGACTGTTTTGATTGTGAAGTCTTAACAGGCTTCTTGCTCCATAAAATAAAGAATTAGAATATTGTTGGTTGTACTAACTAATTGATTCTTGGGTTTTGACATTACAACCTAATGTCAAAGCCCAAGAATCAAAGCAGTAGCTGTCATAAAATACTGATTAATAATGTAACAAGATGCCAAGATTTTTATACCGATACATTTATTAAACACGACTTATATAAAGCAGTTATTATTCTGTTCTTCCATACTCTACGGTATTTCAAACTATAAAAAGTAAAGACGTAGTAAGCGGATTAACTGCGCAGTGCATTAGGGATCCCTATTGCGTTTCTTTGAGCTAACTAAGGAGCCAGTCTGTTGATCTTTCACTCCATTAGCCGGGAACTGTTCCTACTATACAAGTTGATTTTAAAACTTCCTTTGAGAGTGAGGGAATTTTAAATAGCACTCTGTGCATGTCTTTGAAACTACCTGGATAGAATTACTGGCATATATTATGATATTTTCGTAGAACTGTTGTTATGGCAGACGCATGACCAGTTTAGTGCCCCCAAGGATTATGAAAATCTGTGAATCATCCAGATTGGAACTTTTAAAATACTCCATAGACAAGTTTTGTGTCGTTGGAGACCTAAAAAAGTACAATTATCGTTTTTGGAATGTATCCCCTTAATATAAAAAATTCTATAACCAAAAAGAAGGGAACGGAGGTCGATTTCGATGGATTTGTCGAAAGACCGATGGTTATCATGATCCCCGTTTTAACACACTATGCCGTCGTGGAAAATAAGCTTGATATTCGCATTTAAAACTAAGCTAAAATTCTATTGTTTCAAAAGAATAAAGTCTTTAGTAGTTAGTACCTATTTATATAAACTGACATAACTAGTTTCAAAACGTTTTTGACTCACATGTTACTTTTAAGTCTTTTGTTCTTTTATTAACGTGACTGTTAGCTTAAAATATATTATGACAATAAAACAAAACACTGTTTCGAAATTCTTGGTTGTTTTTTTCATAATTTTTTCCAAAAAATCTTCCCTAGTGTGTTAAGTATAAATTCAATTAACGCATAAACATTCGAGTAGGTAGGTATGGGTAGATTGTTTAATGTTTCGGCACGGTAGCGTGATTCTGTATAGTCTGTCCTGCCGAATATCGAGACTTTGACATTTATAATTTACTACCAAAATAGTTCTTACGAAGCCCGGTAGAGGCGCTAAACAGATTTTCGTGTAAAATATCTCGATAGCTAACCGGTTGTCGCTAGTCGATAGTAGTACAGAATCGAGCTTTTGGTCACAATGGCTATGATCGCTAGTTGACAAATTTGCAAAATACCTCGTGTGCTATAGTTATATGGCTTATTACTGGTATTATTCTCGTTTCCGTGGAATTTACGGGTTAAAGCAATCCTATACTATTTATATCTCAAACTATCTTTGAACAAAATATCAGTAAATTTTCAGAAACAGAAAGAGACAAAGTTACTTCGCATACCTCCCCTCTCTTCCTAAGTAGAGTAAACAGAAAACTAAGTTATTAGTCCATATCAAATGCTATTACGTATTATATTAGATAATAACAGATCCATTACAATAATACGTATACCTAATAAAGCATAACATAATCAGTTTAAGCAAGTCCTTCAGATTGTAGCAATTCAATAAGTGAGCTTGTTGACTCAGTCATATTGAGTTACGGATTGAATCAATTATAAGATTACTTGGTTGGGATTATGTGGATGAATGTGGATGAAAGGATGGATGAATCGGAATATAGTACGCGTTTTGTGGATGAACTTATATCACAAAAAGGTACTGTAGTAGTACATTTAAAAATTGACGACTTCCGTGGCGCAGTAGTAAAGGTGATCAGCACGCCACTACCATTGCGTTGGAAGGTTGTGGGTTTGATTCCTACACGGAGCAATTATATTATTTGTGCGATCCACCAATAGTTGTTCGGGTGTGGTTGTACTTTGTGTCCCTTGTTTGTATGTTTTTAAAGTCCTCGCGGCACAAGAAAAATACTTAGTGAAAAAAATATATTTTAGGACAGCTTACGCTTTTACAATATGGCACGATTTCTCTTCTTCTCATGTTGTTGTTTCGTTGCAGAATTAACCCAACTATTTTCGAACTATACAAATTCAATTGGCTTAAGTATTGATGAGTAGAATAAAAAAAAATCATTGTGATAAGCCAAAATAATAAAATTTGTTTTAACTATTTTACGATTGTTTTTCTTTTGCAGCTAATTGGGACTGCCTTTTCTGGAAAAGAGCTGCCAGCCTCTTCAAAATGTTTTAAAGGCGTACAAATTCTGTTATTTATACACTAATTAGTGAACATAAAAGTCTTATTCTGGGAAATTCGAGCTTGGAACAGTTTTCAAAACAAGATGAAAAATATCCTCCGTTTTCACCTCAAAGTAAAATGTACAGGAATTCTTACAAACTAGGTACAAAAATAAATGAAATTAAAAAACAATTTCTCGGCGAAAATATTTGGGGAAAAATGATTTTGGTAGTGAAACTGACGTTAGAGACTTGCCGAAGGCATCGTGTTAACGAATATAAAGCAACGCGAAAATTTGAGTGTTTAAATTTTGAACTGAAAAAATATGCCAAAGTTGATTGATTTTACTTTGAGGATAAAATTTTAAGCTTTATGCTCTTGACAGTATTTTAACGATAGGTAGAGTTCAGTAGTTCAGTGAACTATAAAGAATTTAAAAAAATTAAGTTCTGTCCTCGTGGCAAAAAGTGTCCGGGTGTCGAGTTATTTACTTAGCGAAAAAATGCGCTCAAAAATTTATTGTGATTTGTGATACATCAATACAAAAAAATTAAATTATAATATACGTTTCGCCATTCACAATGTCAGTCTCATGTTATAGAGGGCTACTATAATAGATAGATATATTTAATATGCTAGATAGATAAAGTATAGTGGGTACAACCAAATGAGGCAAAGTTATTTATCATCAACAATTTTATTTTCATTCTACATTAACGTGATTAAGACTACAACAATAGTTTTATAAACATCCCGTACTTTTCCCATTAACTGACTTTATTATGAAATACAAAGAAATACACAAAAAAATGCTAAATTCTTTCTTTATTTTACTGTAAATGAAAATGCCACAGGCACGGGTGTGCGTTTGCCAAGTTCATAAATAAAATGTAAAAATCATCGTTTTGTAACAATTTCAATATACATTGTTGTCAAACACAGCTACTACAAATAAAAATGGAACTGGAACATAACACTTTTATTTGTATATCGTATGTTTGACTCATAACCGCTATAAATACAAAAAAATACGGCCTATTCTTTCAGAACATTGTACAGGTATATAAGTGAAATAAGAGTTATTGTGTATTCCTCAAGTATTTCATGAATCAAGTCAATTCCCATTTAAAAACAATCACACAGTGATAGATTATACAATTAATATTAGTTTTACTATAATATGAACATTTCATCTCCAGTCGCCATTTTGAAAATGCTTCCATACATTATTCGATGACCATGCCCATAGTAGAGTCCCTAGATTTTCCGTTAGTAAATAATTTAAAAGTTACAATTCTGATTTATAATCAGCATTTTTAAATAGGTTAAGAAATAAATAAATTACAAATAAATAATAACAAACACATTTTGTTATTTAAATAACAATAAATTGGTTATAAATAAATACGCCTGACTAAATTCCGTGGCACTATTTGCCAGAAGTTTATATGAACAGATACGGTGGTAATACATTTCTGCACTCATATTGAAACTTATACAAAAATAAATAACATTTATCAAAAAATAACACAACACATTGTTAAACTAAAATAAACATTTGAGAAATAAATTATTGATCAAAGAACACACTTTACATGCACGCAATAAATACATTCGTACGAAATAAATTAGGATACAACTTCAAGTAAAATAATATAAATTATAACATTTTTTTACGACTTTATAGCTCATGTTTATGGCTATCTAAGAAATATTTTAGGCGTGACTAAAATATCGAAAACATCACTAAGATTTTTGTAGGTACCTTTCCCAAGTTCCCTAATAATATTTTTAAAACTTGGTTTAATTTTACATACACCATTTAACATAATAAAATTAGTAGCCCGATTTCTATAGTCAGAAATAACGTGTGTTCAGAGTTTTACGTTTAAAATGAACTTAAAATTTTGTCCATACGTGTCTCGTAGAGGCGCTGATCGAATTTTCGTACGAAAATATTCGATAATTAGCAACTGTTGTCGATTAACACCCATTGATAACCAGGAAATCCAATTTATGAGTTCAAAAGACAAATTTTGAAATAATTCGACTTCACTTTGAGAAGGTTTTAAGACAACAAGCCTTCAACATCAAAAGAAAAAAATACTCTCAACATTTTCTGATCCTAAATTCAATATTTTACCAGCAAAAGTACTCACATTAATCAACACACGTCGGATAAAATGTTATCCAAAAAAATTCGTCAAATTCACACGTAAACCACTCTGCTTAATTAGAGCCCCTTTACTTGGAAACGTTGGGAAATGTTATATTTCAACTCTTCTAGTTAAATTGAAAAATAATATTTTGATTACATTTTTATGTATGGATAGGACACGATCAAAAGATAACAATAATTTGATTTGATTACAAAAAAATAATAAATAAAAACAAATTCATTTTTGCCATACTAAGTTATATCAAATCAAATCAAAAAGGGATTTGCCTTGATTTATTAATTGTCAAATCATTTACTGCAAATTGAAATATTCCAGTTGATCCATTGAAATACTTTCTGAATGTCTTAAAGCAAAAATATAATTTGTTTCTGAAGAAAATGGTCGTTTTTCAACAAAATATACATTTAATATCTGTTTTAAAGTATTAGTTAAGTTTCCTAGCCGTGACCAGTTTATTGATATCGTGGTAAGCGGCAACCATGGTGTGAGTTTTGGGGGCGTTGGCTGTACATGTAGGGTAAGAGTACATGCAATCTGACTGTTCTTGACCTCGCCTCGCCGCCTTCATGTACTTGAAGAATCGCAGGATTTCTGGGTTGTCGGATACAGGGCGGCGAAGTTCGTTTAGTTCTCTGTAAAGAATATAATGTTAAAAAGATTAAGATTTATTGAGTAAAGAAAAAGGATTTTGCAGACAATATAAAGAGTTTTTGACTTGTGCTGTTGCGCGATGATCACAAGTCTCCGTATTATGAACTATATAAAATGTTTGTTTATTTTGGGATCGAATCTAAAAGTAGCAACTTTTAACAATAAATCAGAAATTACTTGTCCAGTCAAATTTAGATTCAAGAAGATATTTCTTTGCTTTATGTTGTTTCAACAGTTGCCGTATTACTTAAGTTTCCGTAATAATATATTATGTTCATAGGATTCAAATGAGTACTTTTATCTTTATGGGTTATCTTACCTGCTTAATTGTGCCGATACGAGGTTACTATAAGGAGCAAACTTGGCTGGACTCGCGTACATCAAACAGATCAGTTGTTCTCTACAAGGCTCTATGTTCTCGTCCACTGAATTCTCAGAAGGCTCCAGTCCTGAAAAGACAAACAACCAATTATTGTTTCAACTAGCTGATACGCGCAATTTCGCTTGCGTTACATAAGAGAGAATGGGTCAAAAATTTTCCCCGTTTTTGTAACATTTTTTACTAGTACCCTGCTCCTATTGGTCGTAGCGTAATGATGTATAGCTTATAGCTTTCCTCGATAAATTAGCTATCTAACACTGATATAATTTTTCAAATCGGACCCGTAGTTCCCGAGATTAAACAAAGAGTTCAAACAAACAAACGAACAAACTCTTCAGTTTTATAATATAAGTATAGATGAAAGGTACAGAAATAGAATTATTGCTATGGATAGATCATCTAATTATTTTTTCGATAAAAAAATAGGAATAGCATTCCTTGAGATGGATTCTCTACATTTGGACAAGGCAGGCATATAGAATTTGAACAAAAAAAATATCCCTTATTACGTTACCTACTTACGGGACTTATTGATTATGAAAAAAGTTTTGAGGCAAACATTTTAAAATATAAGCTCGGCTTTTTTTCTTATCATATCCATGTTTCACTGAACAAAATGTTATTTTTAATGTGTTAACTTACCAAGTCGTGCAAATATTCCGTCGAGTCTCGATAGTAGCGGTGAGTAGAACGGATCGTAGTTACTGAGGATCATCGAGGAAGCTGGGATCTTTTGGAACACCTGCAAAATGTCAACAATATTGTTTTTACTAAACGGCGTTTGCAAGCTAAAGTCAATATCAGAAACTG